>NC_132893.1:27476781-27669281 GCF_030463535.1 Salminus brasiliensis
ACCCTCTTTGCTTCCTGGGTGCCACAGTGATGGCTGCCCACCACTCCAGGCTTGTGTGCTCACTACCACTGTGTGTGTTTGATCACTAGTGTGTGTGTCCATATGTGTCTAACACAAATCACAAAAACATTGTAAGTAAACCTGAAGGGGAAAATAGTTTAGTAATTCAGTAATGCAGAACTGATCAACTAAACCTGATAAACTGATAAACAATTGATGGGTCTGGAGAATGATTATTTTTCCTGCTAAAAGCTTGTGAAATTATTGACAGATTCCTTATGACTTAAAGGTGTTTAAAAAAAGGGAAACTCTACTGTGGATGAGGACTGTACTCTAGATGAGGAGGAGTTTAAGAAGCTGCTGAACAAAGCAATGACCACTGCTGTTTGTCCTGTCTCATGCAGTCCCATGGCGCCGGAAAGTGGCCTGTGAAGTGGTACGCTCCAGAATGCATGAACTTTTTCAAGTTCTCCTGTAAGAGTGATGTGTGGAGCTTCGGGGTTCTGATGTGGGAGGCTTACTCATATGGGCAGAAACCATACAAGGTATGTGGCACAACTTTTTACATGCATACCAGCATTGATTTTTAATTGAAGAGAATAATGACTAGGCAGGCATAGCCGAGGCCATTATGTGAGTTAATCATGTGGTTTTGGGAACGGGAAGGATATTTCAGTTACTGGACATATTCTTCTAGTGAGTCAAGTAACCACAGAGATTTGACTAGGCATGATTTGTCCTTTAAAATCAGGTCATAGATCCCACTGACTCAGTTCCACATATCCATGGTGGATCATTTGTTTAATTTAGTGAAAATCCTGACAAACCTATTTGACATTGGAATTTTCATACTGTTAGTTGTCATTGAAGGGCTGATTGATTCCAGATTTTAGAGTTGATGCCAATTTCAATTGCAGAATTTCAGAATTATGGGTGAAAACTGATGAAGCTGATCCCAAAATCTACTCCCACTTCTTTGTTACGTCAAAGCAATACAGGCTGGTCTTTACATGTGTCTCCTTATAGATTCACAAATGCATTTTTCTATCAGTTAAATGGCCCGACAGTCGTCGGTTGGTTGGATGAATGCATGGATGGATGGATGGATGGATGGATACTTTATTAATCCTGAAGGATATTTAGCAGCCAGTAACAGTAACACAGCACATTAATACAATAATACGGCACAGTAATACAATAAATAAATGTAAAAAAAAGTATGCATTTGAAACCTAACCAGAGTGCAGTTATAAGGAATAAAGAATAAAGAATGATGAATGTGCAAGAGGAGTGGGTATCAGCAGATAAATGACAATACTGATGAAACGTGTGCATATATTGATATTTAAGTAGAGTGTCAATAGTATCCAGGAGTGCAAATGTACAGGATGTACAGTAAAGTGTTACATCTAACAGTATTATCACTATACTGGCATGTTATCCATATTGTTTAGCCCTTATATCAAGCATGGTACAGCAAAGAACACAGTGAATAATAGATGCCTCTTGAATTCCACCATAAGCTACTAGGTGAGTAAAGTGCCTTTTTGCCTTTGCTGTTCAGGGAATGAAGGGAAATGAGGTGATCCAGATGATTGAAAGTGGGGAGAGAATGACTGCCCCAGCCAACTGTCCACCCGAGATGTTTGAACTCATGAAGAAATGCTGGACATACAAGTGAGTGAATGGTCTGACCTTACCGACAGATAGCAGATAACAGGCAAGCATAGCATTAGGAGTCTTGTCAAAGGGCTCTTAGCTTGGCCAGGGAATCACACTCTGGTCTGGCAGAGGCAGACACAATCTTGAGAGCGGTCTTGTGCACCACAATACACAGATGTGCTCTGATAAATGCCTTAGTCACTCAGTTCAGTTACTGGTTAATAGTGAAGTAATTATCAGCCAGCATAACCAACTAGAGGCTTGTTAAGAAGAAGGGGCAATAAAAGCTTTACAAGGACATTATAATGTACCTCTATATTGAAGTGCAAACATATTTTTAATTAGCTTGTCATGTGATGTCATACTATCATTACTAAGTGTCTTGTGTCTTCTGTCCAGGGTGGACGAGAGGCCTGGCTTTGCTGTGGTTGAGCCCAGACTGAGACAGTATTATTACGATATTTCTCACTGATCAGCGCACATGCTGGAAGACGACCTGCATTTGTTTGTACATGGAATATAAATCGTTTCAGATTTTAGGCCCACTTTTTCTAACATTAATTTCTAACATAATTATGCTTCAAGAGTCAGACAGAGAACAAAACAAGAATGGAACTTGAAAGACTGAACATTTGTCTCATTATTTAACTGAGAGCTTCTGCAGAGATGTTTTCGTTCAACACCTCAAGCCAAAGTTATGATCAGCAACTGCTTATCTTGCCAGTTTTCCTAAAGCAATACGCTGTTTGTAATATCAGCTTCTGTTGTATCATTTTTCTACATTTATACTGATCTTCAGCTTAGCAATACGATGCAGTCTAACAGAGGAATGGGTTTTGAACTTGAGCTGAAATCACAGCTGTGCGGTGCGAAAGGAAAATAACGAAAGCTGGAGGCTGTGCCAGTTTTGGAGAATGCATTTCGGTTGTGAAAGCAACAGCAGTGTGAAAGGACACCAGCAGCACAGCCAGTGAGGATGTTTTTTTATTGTATTTTGAACACATTGCCACAGTATTTTCAGCATATAATTAGCAGTGCTTTATTTGAAGAGTTCTGCATTATTCATCATGTAACACATTCATCAACGAAACATTGATATTCATAGTCAGAGCCTGGTGTAGAATGCTAATGACTGCTGAGACGAATGGCAGTTCAAACATACTGTGAGCGCAGAGCGACTGGTTTCCACAGGAGCGCAGAATAGCCTGAACCCACACTGAAGTAACAACAGTGTCAAATAAAATGTCAGCAGCTTAAAAATGCAAAAGTATGAAGACTATTAAAGTCCCAAGTGACTTTTAGAATTCCCTGGATCACCCAGAGTCTGAGTCTGAGAGAGCACTATTGGCCATGTTCTCTCTGGGTGTGTAGCTGGTGCTCTCTTAAGCAATGTATAATTTCCTAAATAACCAGTATATAAACTGAAGCATATTTGGAGCTTCTCTGTTTTGATCTAAACTAAAATTCTATGAATGAGCAAAGTACACCAGATGTTCTCACCAGCTAATCAGAATGAAATAAAAGACCAAATTCATTAGTAAGTAGATTTTGTTTTGTAAAAAGTAAAGCATTTCCTCATATACAGTGTATACCTGATTAGAAGTGAAAGTATTATTTAAAACACTCAGGAGTGCTCAGAGTGGCTCAGCGGTCTAATGCACTACTACTATGGTCTGGGGGTCTCGAGTTTAAATTCTTTGCCATCAGCAGCCGGAGTCAGAGAGAGCACAATTGGCCATGTTCTCTCTGGGTGGGTAGATGGTGCTCTCTCTCCTCATCACTCTTAAGCAATGTATAATTTCCTAAACCACCCAAAGTCTACCAGTATATAAACTGAAGCCTGTTTTGATCTAAAATTATATCAATGAGGAAATTCTAAACAAAATGAAATAAATAGATGCTAAAAGTATATATAAAAGTTTATTATTTTCCTCATATACAATTTACACAGGGTGCGGGAGAGCTGAGGACCTGATGCTTTTCTCCAAGCGTGCCGGCAGGTTGGCGATGCCGCATCGGCGTCAGTTCAATAAGATGCAGTGGCTGTCTTAACATGTATCAAAGGAGACATTACCCTCCTAATGTCAGGAGCATTGCTAGTGCTAGGGGAGAGTTGTGAATCGGGGGGTTAATTGGCAGTGCACAATTAGGAAAGAGGGAAAATTCACCAAACAAATAATAATAATAAAAAAGACTTCACAATCTTACTAGAATACGTTGAGCTGAGTAAATGGACAAAGTACAGAGAACTTATACTGAAGTGAAAGTGCACATGTAAAAAAACTAAAAGTAGAAGTATGGAACTAAAAAGTATATGTGTTAAATGACAATGTAAAATCTTAAATCTTTCTGGTTTGAACAAGTCCTCCAAATGTCTGATTTTATTATGTCTCCTAAAGATTATCTGCAGATGCTCAAATTATGCCAGTTCTCAACCAGGTAAGCTTTAGGATTGGGTTTAGGACCAGATTAGATTGAATAGACTCTGTTACAGTTGTGTTGTATTTAACAGACATGTAGGCGTCAGCTAAAAGTAAGCTGATCATCTTACTATGTACAGGTGACCATCAGAATAAAATGTTACCAAATACGAAAGAAAGAATAAATACTCAAGTATTTTCCACCTCAGACAAACAACAGTTAATACCCACCTCTGCTTGTTTCCCCACAAGCCCTGCTCACACTGATCAGCCACAACATTAAAACCTCCTTCCTAATATTATGGAACCCTATCGGGCCTGAAATAAACAGCTCTAACCTGTCAAGGCATGAACTCCAGACATGACTTCTGAAGGTGTCCTGTGGTATCTGGCACCAAGACGTTAGCAGCAGATCCTGTAAGTCCTGTAATTTGTCAGGTGGGGCTTCTGTACCTCACTTTAATGAGCATTGGGCATCCGGTTCATCAGTTGTTCTTCCTTAGAGCGCTCTTGGTAGCTACTGACCACTGTATACCAGAAAAACCCACAAGACCTGCCTGATGTTTTGGAGATATTCTGACCCAGTCGTCTAGTCATCACAGTTTGGTGCTTGTCAGAGTAGCTGAGATTCTTACTCTCGTCCATTTTCCCTCCTTCTAACAATTACCTGCTGCCTAATATGCATATCCCACATCTTGACAAGTGCCATTGGATTTCCATTGATGTTGTTCATGTCACATGTGAGTGGTTTTAATGTTATGGCTGGTTGGTGTATGTTCCTGCAGTCAATTTAAGCTACAATACAAGCATTACACGATACAGGTTTTCATTTTTCATTACTGTCTGATCTTTTTTATTAGTAAAGTTGGAAATCTGTGTTTGGGATGCTCTGGTCATTCTGTGGTCAGCGTTTCTTTATACGTTTAGAATCTCAGTTTAAGCCCCTCCCCTTTTATAAAGTGCAATGAAATTGTGGCGAATTAAACAGAACTACTCTGGAATCCTTCTCTTCTTTTTACCAGCTGTTCCTGCTGCTGTTCTCTTTGCACACCTTCTCTGGTCTTCCACGCTCTTGTACAACAGAATTTGACTGCAAACTTGTGACGCGTTTTGTTGGCCTGTGTACATGCAGCTCTTTCCAGCTGTTCATTGAATGAATAAATAAAAGAAGGATTTTAAACCATTGTTTGATTCTGTGGTTATTTCTGTGAAGAGCCCTCCTGATGAAACAACAGTGCACAGATATAAGCCATGAGCTCATTAGTTTCAGTAGCTCAGTGGTCTCCAACCCTGCTGCTGACGAGCCACTTTCCTGCTGACATTGGATTCCACTAATTACTGCCCTCACAAGTCATTGATTGGCTGAATGGGGTGTATTAGAGTTGGGTTGGAGCTGAAGCCTGCAGGAAGGTAGATCCCAAGGAGGAGGGTTGGGGACCACTGATGTGGTGCAGTTTTCAGTTTGGCCACTAGATGTCAGCAGTGATTCACTTCAGTGAGGAGTGCGTACAGGGTGTGGTGCAGGTACTAAGATCACCAACATCTTAATCCAGCAGTTTCCAATAATTAGATGCTTTATTTAACCCACAGACAGCCAAGCACTGGGTTTATTGACGTATGTTTGCTTTTAATAAACTATTGTTTATAACTATAACTTAGTTTAGTCAATATTCTCCTCACTCACATTTTTTACTTCTGCATATCAGTATAACCACAAAAACATCAGTTAATGTTCTGCAGCTGAAATTGATTAGTCTGTGGCTCCTCCCCCTCAATGTTTTTACTGCTTATTCTTATCTGCAGGTTAGAAATCTCTCTATCACATTCCTATTCTCATTCTCCTGAACATGAAGGGCTATGGTGTTGGTGGGGTTGGAACCTATGCTGTTCTGTCTCTTGACAAGCAGGCAGTTAGACAGTTGCTCTATTCTAGAGCTGAGAGGCCATCTACATTTCAGATTTACAGAAAGGTAAATTTACTCAGAGCTCGGGTTTTATGTAGTCAAATTTTCACTGCTCTTAACCGGCTCTACGGTCTAACTGCTGCTCATAAAGTGTGAGGAGATCATTAGTTCAAATCCCACCAAGGGCTTAGTGCTCCATTGTCAGACACGTCGTTTGAGAGGGGCGTTCTAACCTGCAGATGGGAATGAATACTAAACAGATAGAGGGGGCGGAGCCACAAGCTAAACATCTTAAACGGTTTTGAATCAGTTTTTGCTGGAGGCTCAACTAAACATGTAATGTTGACCAGACTGAGATGCTGAAGGTAGAGATTAAATTGACCCTTTATATTTTTTTACAGTGTTTGATCATTAACTGATGAGCAGAATCACAAATTGGAGGAGGGTCTATAATGTCATACATGGGGGCCGTGGTGAAAACTAAGGCCTGTGGTTGTACTTTTGCCCATTTTGCCAAATTATTTTATTTACGCTTTGTACTTTTCACTATATATGTCAGGATGTTTGCTGTGATGATTGCAGTACGGATTTGATTGCATTCAGCCACAAGCTCATTATCGAGGTCAGGTGTTGATATCGGATGATTAGTATTTCAGAGAACTCGGTTCCACTGCTCCACAGCCCAGTACTGTGGGGCTTTATGGCTACCTCCTGCTTGTAAACACCTGTAAAGACTCATTGGAATCCAGTAGCCTCCATAGTCCAAATATCACCATAGCACATTACATATGAGCACATGATAGCTTCTCTACAAAGTGTCAGGTCAGGGTATTGTACACCCACACGCCCACACACACACTATCACATACACACGACACTGCAGTGCAGTGGTAATGCTAGAGCAGTACAGGACAGAACCACAGGCTTCCGGCCTCACACAATCTCTAACCTCTAGCTTCAAGGACCTCACACACACATACACACACACACACAGTTTCATGGGGACTTTTTTTAAAGTTGTGTATCGGATTTGAGAGGAAAGACACACGTGTGTAAAAAGATGCGTGCGGTTTTCTGGAGTCTTCGAGTGTAATTGCTCTGTGTTTCCGGGGCTGGCTGAAGTGCAGGAAAGGAGGTATTGGTCACAAGAAGCGAGCCATTGATACGGAGATGGGTCAGATAGGTCACACCGAGGCCCAGCTTGGTCAGGTGCAATTGATTGTTGCATAATTTGTTGGGTGAATGAAGCCTGAGGTGAGAGGAGTAGGACTACGTCTGATGTCTGGGGCCTTTCGAGTTAGCAGGGGTCTTCCCAGGCATGGTGTGAAGCCTTTCGTAGTGAAATCAGGGCAGCTGGGCCACATTCACAGTGAATGCTGTGAACTAAACATAGGCTTGCGAGTGTGGCCTTGGTGGACTTTAAATCTTTTGTACTCCGGGTTTATTATTTAGTTATTAACCCTTTAAACCCCAAGTACTTGTGTGTAGGCTTGATTATAGTTTCTTACTCTCAGAAGCACATAACTTAGACATTTCATATATGTTCATCCAATGATTTATAAAAAATGCTGAACAATCGTTGCCATTATTACATTTTCTGTTGCTATCATAGTTTGGTTACTTATAGTCGCAGCCACACAAAGATGGAGCATTTCTATTGGTCAGTACATCATGAAATTTCGAGATAAAGAACTGCCAGACATCAAAATCATCAAAATGTGAAAAACAGCAAAAATTCAGATGCAAGGTTTTTTCGTGACAGCAACTATATAATTAACAACAATAAAAATGTTGTTAATCAAGTTTCTAATTAAATAATGTATATATATATATATAACTTAATACAGTTACTGTCATTTTGATGGTTTTAAATTAAACTGTGGGCCAATGTATAGGATTTAAGGGGTTAGTGGTGGTCGTTGTGGCCTAAAAGCCTACAGGTAAAAGGTGGGAACTGCAGCATGAAAGGGCTTAACTGACAATAAAGCAAATATAAGGTAATCGTTTTATGACATACTTTTGGTGTAGATATGAATAAATGATGTACTCAGGCAGTCACCCATTCACTCCAACCGCTCCAACAATCTTTCACTCTAAACTGTGAACCCACACCACTAGGCCTTCACCCCTCAAAATGGTGGGACGGGCCCCTATAAAGAGCATTTTTAGCAAACAAACAAAATCCGTTAGAGAGGAGCGCGAGAAAGAAACAGAGAAAAGAAGAAAAAAAGCTCTCTCTGTCGCACATCTGCTCTTACTGGAAGTCTCCCACGAGACCAAACGGAAGCAAGTCGGCCCCGCACATCAGCGCAGGAGAAAAGCATCTCTTTTTACGCAACCCCCCCCCTCACTCACCCCCCCACCACCACCACTCCCCATCATGCACACATGCATACTCACACACACACATACACACCTCCTCCCTCCTTCTGTGGTGGGATCCTCTCGGCCCTAGTAGCATCTGGGACATCTGCCGGAAGCAGGTCACCCACAGTGAGGCGAGCGTTTGCCTGAGGCTGAAGCCACAGCACAGGCCTGCAGCAGGGCCCTTGCACACACTGGCTCAGGCCAGGCTGCCTGCAGCCGGCTGATAGCGCCCTTCGGAAGCCCAGCAGCAGCCAGACCAGGATCTGACCAGTAAACCAGAGCCTATTTCTGTTGAGGCTGGGCTTTTGCGGTGGACTGGGGGAGGTGGGAGGAGCGGGGGGGGTTGGTCAGGATGGGGTCGGATGGATGTCACCTGTTCCGTGCCTGACAGGGCCTGAGGGGATTTCGGTTCGAAGGGAAGAGAACGGTGGGACTGAGGCAGGTGCTATAACCGTTGCCCTTAAACTCAGGCAGGTTAGCTGCAACACAGCATTAAGGTTCAGGTTAACCCCTTCAGGCTTACTGCATACCCCTTACAGAGGTTTGGAGTTAGGTGTATGGTTGTGTATGGGCTTGAATGCTCACTGATGTACTACCAGTGACTCATTGAACCCTAAGAGTTGTAGGCTTAATATTTAGTCATTAATATTGTTACTTTTATTTTTAACTATTATTAACTACTAAGTACATTCTTTATATTATATTTATTATTTTATTCCTCCTGGTGTTAATAAATGGATAAAAATGGAAGAACACCCATTCTTAGTCTTATACAAGAGAAAACAGGGGTATAAACTGTGGCTAGTTTAGGTTTAAGTGAGACGTAAATAACTACTATGAATAACTCAGCAACTACTATGCTAACTAATATATAAAGTATTGAGATATGAGGGTGAGGAATTGATGTGCAGGCCCGAATTCACATCTTAAGGGGTTTCCAAGCTATGGTCTTATACCATATTTCCATTTTGTGGCCTGATTTGTTTATGTCGTGGCTCCAGGTACAGTCATTTACATAACAGCCATATAGTAATCTGATATATGGCCATATATGTACGTAAGCTGTATGTCCAAATGTTTGTAAAGCTACTATATCAGCTAATGTGCACCTATTGCTGACACAGATGTGCAAATGCACAGCTTGTCTAGTCCCAGTAGAAAAGTATTGCGAGTAAAATAGGACTCTCTAGAGCAGATAAACATGAACCCATTGGCACCATGCCTAATGCCAGGTGTGGGCTAGATGGTTAAAAACAAAGCCCTCCAGCATTAAGCTGTGGAGCATTGGATCTGTATTCTCTGGAATGACAGATGGTGCTCCGTCCAAAATTTTGGGATGAGTTGGGAAGTTGGGGGTTAGGTGGATTGGTAATCATCCAACATCCAGATACTTTTGTCACTGAACACAAACAAATCCTCACAGCAATGCTCTAATATCTTGTAGAAGGCCTTCCCTGGACAGTAGAGAGAGTTACTCCAACAGAGGCAGGATGATTTTTTTAAATGCCCTTGATTTCAGAAGAAACATTGAATGAGCAGGTGTCCAAATACTTTTGTCCATATAATGTATACAGTAAAGGCTTGGGCATATATATGTACACAAACATATACATTAATATCAATTACAGAACATATATGATACCTTTATCATATATTTTTAAATGTCTGTATTACACATATCATATACAGCATTGTTTGATGATGGGCAGTTTCAAATAAAATTACATATATGTCACATATTTGTTGATAATAAGAGAATTCTATATATTCTAATATGGTCTAATATACATATGTCATATATTTGAAGTCACATTTCCATATGGGCTTTCAATATGAACTGTGAACTATATAAAACTAGAAGGAAAGCTAACGCTAAGCATTGCATTTATGACACAGCAGGCTTATTTGTGTATTTAAACATATATTAGATGTGTGTTAGAAGGTGCAGAGCTGATCATGAGCAAACACAAACATGCACCTGACATCAAAATGAGCTCCTCTTAAAATGAACTAATGTGAGCCACTATGTTATCTAACAGTAAGAGGTGAGGCGCTAAAGTGTGTGGTTGAATGTTTAATTTATTATGCACGGCAGCAGCTGCCAGTTCAAACCACCGGATATCCAATGGAAGTCTATAGAGTCTTCCCTGGGCCCTATGTGGTTGGCCTGCGGTGGAGCCACACGAGCTATGGCTCATGCTGAAAGAGGATAGCACTGCTTTACTGCAGACAGGAGAGGCCAAAGGCCTGTTCTACGCACAAGTGCTGCCTACGTGTACTTAAAAAGCTCACCTTAAGCTACTTCTAACACCAATTCCAATTCCAAACCTAGTAAATCCCGCAGAGTGCATGTGTGTCTTCTGGGATTAGAAGATGCTGACATCAGAGGGCTAAGCATCGCTCTGGTCTCACCCGTGGACTACGCACCTTCTTTGTAGACGTACAGCATAAATAAGAGCATGGTGGCCATCATAAAGGCCAGGATTTAACCTTTTAACAGACAGAAACACACAAATGGTTAGCTTCAGCAATCTACAACAGGTTTGATTTAGATGTTTGCACACTTTGATTGAGATCTGAAAAGGCTGAAAGGTTTCCAGTGAAGGAGCCTGGAAATTCAGAAGATTCAAGGAGATCCGGAAGATCCAAGTAGATTTCATTCAGTTGTTAGTGAATTTTAAAGCTTCCAAGATTGATCATTTATTGTCAAGGTTGCAATAATCAATGATACCAATGTTAAAACTTCCAGTCAGTATGAATGTTTAGGCCTGAGCTGGAGCATGCTTTCTTTGTTTGGGCCTTTCTACCAAAAGTGTTCATTACAGCCCCTGCAGGAGGGCGTACTGAAATAATGCGGCTAATGTTCTGGATCTCGGCCCACATATTTCAGACTCTGGAGGAGAGATGGGATGAGGCCAGTTGGGATTAATCCTATAACTTGGACTATGTATTTTTTTCAATGGAGAACCTCCATTCAGACTGCTCTGTAGTCCAGTACTAGTCCTAATCTCTACCTGGCAGTGTAAACGACACCTGTACACTGTGTCTTATAGTTCCCTCTTACTTTGTGAGCATCCGTTATTTTCATTTTCAGAACTCGGCAGCTACTTAGAGGAGCACATGGCTGCTGATTGTTGGCTAAACAGGAGTCTAGCCTTTCATAACGACTACTGTGAACTAGCCTTTGCCCTAACCAGCTGATGAATGTCCTTTTTTGACCTTTGTAAAAGTTCTGAGAGCTCAAATCTCTTGGGGTGCCCAAACCTTTGCACATGGCTCTTTTTTTTACTTAAAAATTTTGAAAATAATGTTTCATCTTTAAATTTACACCTTGACATCTTCATCTTCTCAGATAGAGAAGATCATAGTCATAGTCACTCACGTACCTGTTCTCTGTTCATATAATTATTAATAGACATTTTGACCAAGGATGCACAAGCACAACTTTTGAGTGTGTCCCATCCCAGAGTTCACAGTAGTCCTTCCCCATTTTAACTGCTATTGCTTGTTTATAGCACAAGGGGGCGCCCAAGAAGCACAGATTAATTTTCACACCAGTTGGTCTTCTGTTGAGTCTCTAGGAACACTGTTCTGTTGCTGTTCAGTGAGAACACAGGATGACCACAGTATATCTTTCGTCCATCTCTTCTGAAGATCATTTCTGGTGGTCCAGATCAAATTTCTGAGGCTGGAAAAGAAGCTCAGGTTCTTCTCAAACCAAGAAAACATTAAAAAAAATACTAAATTCTTCCACAGTTTTTTTTCTTGGAGGTTGTTGTGCCTTTCAACACACACATTCCTAGTCAGAACCTTGTGTACATGGCTGGTTTCACAGACGGTTACAAGGCTGAGGTGTTCCACTCTGTAGCTCATTAGACAGGAAATGATTGTGGACACAGCCAGACCCTCACAGATGATTCACCAGTTTGTTATGTGGATAGATAGATTGCTCTCTCTCTCTCTCTCTCTCTCTCTCTCTCTCTCTCTCTCTCTCTCTCTCTCTCTCTCTCTCTCTCTCTCTCTCTCTCTCTCTCTCTCTCTCTCTCTCTCTCTCTCTCTCTCTCTCTCTCTCTCTCTCTCTCTCTCTCTCTCTCTCTCTCTCTCTCTCTCTCTCTCTCTCTCTCTCTCTCTCTCCATTCCACCCCGTAACATTATGTTACACTGCTATAACACTTATGCAACACCCCAAAGTTAACTAAACAAACACAACCACAAGTGTTGCGCTAAAATATGAAAGGAAGTAGCCTACAGCACGTATTACTACATCTTCTCCCCTTAGGCTGGATCTCATTAGTGGGTTTGGTTATGAAATGGGTGCTGTGCAAGTGGATTTCAAAAGAATAATGGCCACGCCAGTGATGGTTAAAACGGGGCTTTCAGAGACTAAGAAGCCAGACTAGTGATAAACACTCTGAGAAGACAACAGAAATATTGATATCAGGAGGTTTACTATGATGAAGATTATTCTTATCTTTGTTGTGAAGCTAATCATGGTGTTAGCCATAGATCAGTGTTATCACTAGTTAAACATTATCTCACTTACTGTGGCTGTGAAACAAGCCGTGGTTTGTAGGCGAAGCTGTCAAAGTTCTCCACAATCTTCAAACGATGAAGTCACTTTTTGAGAATACGTGATGACTTGTCACTGAATCAGCTAGCTAGGCCTGGAAGACTGAAGAACTGAGTGAAGTAGGACCTGAAGTCACAATTTGCTGTAGCGTCTAAAATGCAGGGTGTAGAAGGATTGAGAAATGTAGCCCCTCGTATTTATCTGTGGCAGTGAACACACACAGTCCCCATTTACACCTGGTCACTTCATCGGTCTTGGGTATCAGGATTATATCTGGGTTAAGCCAAGCCACATAAAACTGCAAGTGTAAAACAGAAGCACGTAAGACACATTTTAACCAGATACAAATCCCATCACTCCAACCACTTCAGGAGGTGGTCTGAGATGCATTTGAGCCACATGTTATAGCAGTGTAAACGCATCCATCTCTCCAAGACACATTCAATAACCAAAACTCCTCCCAGCACAACCTAAACACCAGTAATAATTGCTGTGCAATGAGCGGATTTGCATATTCTGTCTAACACAGCAATCAGATTTCAGTCTACGGCTGAATGTATCTGAATGTATGCGGCTACATGTATCTTATCAGGATACAACCCAGATACTAGTCACATGAAGGGGCCGGGTGTAACAGGGTCATACACTAGGGGCAGAGAGCACATATGAATTCGGGGCGAAGGGCAGCCACCTCAGAGTCCAAGGAGTAATTGGGGGTTTGGTGCCTTGGGGCGCCTCACACGTGAATGTTGAGGGAGGTGAAAGTATTGTTCCTTTAACCCCCCGTGCCGAAATTCTTTTCTGCCGCTCCAGGGCACTGAGCCAGCGACCTTCTGCTCTCCAGCCCACTTCTCTAGGCCACCCTTAGGACACAACTACACCCATACTAGAAACCTTTCTGTGAGTGTGTAATGGGGTAGTGTTTGGCGGCAGCCGATTATAGCATGGTAGCACAGTTGTGAGCAGATTCCTTTTACACTAGTATGAATTTGCTTATACATTGAAATGCATAAGAGCTCAAATTATTGACATTGATTATTTAAATTATTGAAAGTCTAAATTAAAATTTCACACCCATGAGAACAATAAAAACATATATTTTTAAAACTGACATTTCCCTCCCACCGTTTTTGAAAATATCTCTGTCCACACAGGTATGGTGGGTACAACTTAAAGTAGCTGTATGCATTTAATAGTAAGTGGTGTCCACAAACATTTGGACATATAGTTGAACAATAATAATTTAAATGGAAATGTGCTTTACTGTCCTCATTACATAGAAAGGTCCTTCATTTACAAAAATTGCTGAACCACCCAGTATGTGGGGTTTTAGGGGGAAATAAAGTGGTGCTTCAAAGGAATGGCCCCACCTCTACTTCTCCGAATCCCTTCCCTAAATGGTGAACTCGAATACCAGTTAGTTCTTAAAGCTGCCCTTGGCTGCATTTCCCTAAAATTGTGCAAGGCAGTCATCATTTACTGTATGATAGTGTTTACAGCAATGTGATCACTGAAAAGGTTAAAGCTGTTTGGAGAGCTTTTGCCCTTTACTGGGATTCGTTCAAATGTCCATGAAATTGTCTTCATGGTCAGGAATAACAGTGAATTCTTCTGTGGAGAGTGGTCCCTTAACGGCTTTGAAATTATTACTGTTGTTTTGCAATTCTATTAACAAAATGTGTATTATTGCCAGCCACTACCACCACATCTAGGCATTGTGCTATACCCACAAAGCTTTTGGCCTGACATTCTTCTATTTCCCCTTTTGCCTACCGCTCAGTCTGCTTCATCCACTGAGTAAATGGAGGCCATGTCTCGGCGCACAGTAGCCTTGTTTGCTTGCCGCAACTGTGAACACTTTCTTTTTACTTTCTCAGCTAAGCAGATGTGGAATACTAGGAATATTCTCCAGCTCAGTAACAAAAGCAGCAGAGATGAATCTCGGTAAACTCATCAGCTCATGCTTTTGTTCCTCTCTGGATACTTTATCTACACAAGACGAACGTGACTGACAAGTTGTCAAGCACGCAGGGCTGCAGCTGTGAATGCAGAAAGACAAGAAGATATCCAACCAGCAGAGGAACTCTAAAAATAGTCAGAGTCATCACCAGGTTGCATTTTGTGATGAACTAAAAAAAAAAAAAAAAGATGAAGAATAAAAGGTCAAAGGTCATCTGGAGCTATTGAGTGTTTGTATGTTTATAATTATATATGTATATAAATAAATGTATAACACATGTGTTTACATTGAAATGTGTATATAAGTGTAGAATATCTAAAGAAATCTTCATGTTTAGCTGTTTGCCCCAGTTTCTGCAAACTGGGCCTCAGTTGAGAAATTTGGCTCAATTACATTATTTTGAAAGTCTATGGAGCAACCTTGTAAATGCCAAACACATCTCCATGACAACCACAGGGAATGTTTATTAATCTGGATTGGATAAAACAGTTAACCTCAATTTCCAAACTATTAAGACAACAGTAACAAACACAGTGTCACTGTATTCAAAAGTGAGCGGTCAGGATCATTATAACACAGGGATGCACTGATATGGGAATTCATGGGGATGTCCATTCATCCAACTTCTTATATCCTTATTCCCTTTTCAGGGTCACAGTGAGTCCAGAGGGTCTACCAGGAATTGTTAAGTGCAGGGCAGGAATACACTCTGGACCCAGTCCACTGAAGAGGCAGCCAAGGCCTTAAGGTTAGAGAAGCAGGCTTAGGACTGGAAGGCTGCGGGTTTAATTCTGAGGACCGACATTTATTCACAGCTGAGGTGCCTTTGAGCAACCCCCCAACCCCCCCAATTGCTCCTAGGGCGCTGAGGTGGCTGCCCACTGAGTATGTGTTCTCACTGCCCTAATCACCAGTGTGTGTGTGTGTGTGTGTTCACTACCACGGATGAGCTAAATAAGGTTAAATTCTGTGTTACTGCTGTGCAATGGCAGTAAAGTATGCTTAATCATACACACCCATTCATTCATGTCTAGGTGCAATTTAGTATAGCCAACTCACCTATCATGTGGTTTTGGGAGGAAACCGGAGCACCTGGACAAAGAACACACCAAACACCTCAAAGGCAGAGACTGGAACTAGGACTGAACACACAACCCTATGCCCTGGAGCTGTGCGCCACCATGGCACTCTTGAGTTGATGTTAATATCTGATATATTTCACAACCATGTGGGTAGAACCTTTTAAAAATGTCCCTCATTCACTGACTCGAATTATCGTCTGTTTACACTGATGTAGTTTAGACACTGTGGGCCTCATTCACTGATATCTTCCTAAGAATTCTCTTAAATTTGCTCTGGAGAAAAGTCCAAACAAAAAGTCCAACAAAAAAAAGCACAGAATTGTTCGCAGCACTGCTCATATAAGGATGGATCCCACTGCCATTGCACACTGAACAAATCCTAAATAGGAAAACACTGATGGGGGAATTTTTGTGCAAACTTCAAAAACGGGTTTTAGAAATAAAATAGATAATAAATAAAATAAATATGTATGTGAAGGTAGAAAATGTATATTATACATTTAAATGCTAATAAAAATATGCATGTAAATGCACACTAGTTGTAAATATGTATACAAATGTATAATATAAACAAATTTATATACGTTATACAAATTATACACGTCTTGGTGCCAGATACACCTGGGAAAAAAATCACCTGGAAAGGCATTACAGAGAAATATAACATTTCTTAATGGAGTGATTTATTTGCTGGTAACAGTTGCTGGTTTCACAGTATGTCAAAAAAGTGAAAAACTTCAAAATTTAAGATACAAGATTTTTAACACTGAACTGCACTGATCGTAAAAAAGACATTTAGACCAATTCTAGAGAGCCTGTAAACAACAGGCCGTGCATAAGACCAGCAAGACCGTGACTCACGCATTACACCAAATTAATTGCACTGATTTCTTCTGTTTTTTTTTCTTAAAGACTTTTATTTTCTATTAAATCTGTTTACAAAAATGTTTACATTTACATCTGGTCACTTCATGTGACTAGTATCTGGGTCATTACTTTATTAGATATTAGCCATGTGATTTTTTTTTTTTTCAGTCATTCAGACTGAAATCCGATTCACTGAAAGCAACTGTTACTGGTGTTCTGGTTGTTAAATGTGTCTTGGAGAGACGGATGCGTTTACACTGCTGGATTTTTGCTCAGATGCGTCTCAGACCAGCTCAGTAAGTGATCTGAGTGATGGGATTTGTATCTAGTTTAAATGCATATTGGGTGTGTTCACAATTGCATTTTTTTAAGGCCTGGACTTTTTATGGATCATTTATGGACCATTTATAATCCTGATGGTCCAGACGGATGAAGTGACCAAGTGTAAACAGGCTCCTGGTTTCTCATAACCTTTTTTGCTAGGAAAAAAACACTGAACATTATGATGCAAATTGTGTATGGTTGAACTATCAAAATCATGACGTCACATTTCTGACTTATCGACCCCTCTTTCGGGTGGGAACGCTACTTGATTATTTTGATTTATTGAGTATTCAGTTGCAAACAACAAGGGCAGTTTGGGACTGTTTAGGATAGCACCAACAGACTGACAGACTAGCCCTGTTCATAAACAATCAAACACCACCCACATCGCCTCATTTGAAAGCTCCTGGCACGTATCCAACAGGGACAGGAAGCGGCCTGGCCAGAGTCAGGCGAATTGTGCCACGGCATGCGCTAGACTGCACTGTGTTTTTGTGCTTGCCACTCTTAAATGGGCTCCATAATCTGGGTAATCAAGGCAGCATTGCATAATGTCTCTCACACGTTCTGTTCTCCACAGCTCGTGGAACCGGGGATTAACCCACATCTCACATGCCGGCTGTTTAGGGCTACTCATTGTTCTCTGGGAACGCTATGGGTGTCCAGTGTTGTTTTACAGCAGACAGGAAAAAGAAAACAAAATGGTGTCAGATTCAGCCTGAAAACGTGTCAACACAACAACACAGCAATTAAATGATAGCCTGTTTTAATCAACAAGTTATATGATAGGCTGGAAACCTGCTCGTAATTTGACTGCAGTAAAGGGAAGTCAATACAGTCCGATATATAGCAGTAATTAAACTGATGCGCGACGGGAATCAGTCGTATTAACTTCCCGCCGGCCTACATTTACAGCACTGATCTGCACGTGCGGCATATAGCCAGGGTTGACCACAACGCATTATATTACAGCAGCCGACTGTATAACAAAACTGCACAGTAAAAGGGTACATTGCCTTTGACCCGGGGTCCACTGTGGAACAGCTGCGCAAACCAAACACAACGCAAAGTATGTGTGTGTCTGCATATTTTAAGCTCTTTTTAAGGATCAAGTGTTCCCAGGTTGACAGAAAATGTCAGTTTTTGTAACATTGTGGGGAATTTTAGTCCTTTCTCACTTGGTTTAACAGAAATGCTCCTTTTAAGTACAAAAAAATAAGACCCCAACAGTTTGTCTGGGTGCCAGTCAGGGTTAGGGTTGAGTTAGGGGCAGAGCAGCACAGCTGCACGTAAAGCAATGGATACACCCCACAAAGACAGGAATACAAACTTGTGTGAACGAGTGTGTGTTGAACCTGTTGCCCTCCCATGCGAGCAGCATAAACAGCCGTGAACTGGCGGGCCACGTGAGGGGGCAGCTCCATGGTGGCCTCGCGCTGCCTGGATTAGCTTGTGGCTTCTCGCCAGAGGATCACCAGGCAGTCAGCAGCTGCAGTTTGAAGTGGCGCTTCAGTTTGATTCAGTACATTCGTGAATTGAGTCAACGATTCACTGATTCACATCTTAAGCATGGAGAGGGAATAGAAGTATAAAGAGCTGCTGTAGTATGACGTCGTGAAGTTGTATGAACTGTAAAGATTATTACTCAAGGTTTTCAGCTGTTAACACATTCATTATATGTCTAAATGTTTGTGGACACTCCTCCTAATTAATTAACATTCTGTTACCTTAGGTTCAAATCCACACACACACACACACACACACAGCTTGTCTAGTCCTTGTACAGAAGTATTAGCAATAGAACAGGACTCTCTTGAGCAGATAAACATATTGGGGCACTGAGGGGGGCTGGAACTGATACATGCCTCCTCCGACACATGTACAACCAGCCACCTCCTCTTTTCAAACTGCCGCCAATTCAACATCACAGGGCAACCAAAACGCTCGGAGGAAAGCAACTGTATATCCAGCTCCAATGCATCACATAGTAGACGCCAGTTGTGCTCTCTTAAGCTCTGGCTGCTGATGCCAGGTAGCATAACCTGGGATTGGAACCAGTGACTAAGTCGTAGCGGCAGTGCCTTAGTCTGCTGGACCACTCAGAGCCCTTTTCTTCAGTTTTCTGCAGCTTGAGTTTATACCTGCCACTATTGCTATTGGCTTGCTCACCATGGGCTTTATGTTCCGAACTTTTCTGTGAGATTTCTGTAAAGCTGCTTTGTAACATCAGCTGTAAAAAGTGCTACACAAATACATTTGATTTGATAACTCAAAACTCCACACTTTAACAGCATGTTGAACCAACCTTCCTTAAATTGACTCATATTTCCTCTCTGTACACTAAGGGGGCTTTCCTCTTTCTGTTGTGTGTTTGTGTTCTTGTACATAAAGAAGACAATGGAAAGTAGAACCTGACTTGTGAATCAGCACCCTGCTGACGTAGACCTGCAACGGTTGCTAAACAATAAAGGAAAGGCTATGAAAATGAGCTAGGTAGAGTCTAGTCATACCCCTGCCATGTAGTGTGGTATACAGTACATGATGGGAATTGAGGTATATTGGATACAGCAGTATTTAGTGTACACAGTTTACAGTGTTTGGAACATGCTACAAAGATGCTACCAGCAGAGCTCAGAAATGGATTTGGGACTGATTGTGCATCGACTGATTTAGTGAAGGGAATTGGTTCAAATGAACGATTCGCTTACACACCAGGAAGGCGGACTCATTTTGGTGGATGGTTGTGCTTTTTTGTTTTTTCGGGAAGAGCCCATGTGTTCTGCTGGTTGCTGTGCAGCGTTTTCACAGCATTTTGGAAAGAAAAGCAGAAACCTTCTCTGTTTAACAGGTGACTCAGTGTTTACTGTGCATCACGTCAGCAGGTCTTGTGAAGAGGGGCTGAATAAAAAAAATCAGGAGGAACTGAATGAATTAAACGTTGCACACAGGCAGTGCAAAATAAAACTGTAAGGATGGACGACACAAAAAAAAATACAACTGAAGCATTTAAAAAAAAGTCCATTATTGATTTCAATAAATAGTGATTTAAATGCACACACTGTAGAGAAGCATTGCTGTCTATGTACTCTCTGGAGTAGTGAAACATGAACCTACTGGCACCATGCATGATGCCAGGCGTGGGCTAGAGGGGTATAAAGCCCCCCAGCATTGAGCTGTGGAGCAGTGGATAGATGGTTGGTGCTCCATCCTGTTTTTTGGTATGAGTTGGGGAGTTGGAGACAAGGTAGGGTGGTGCAATCAAATCCTCACAGCAATTCTCCTCCCAAATCTAATGGAAATCCTTCTTCTTCCCTGGACAGTAGAGACAGTTACTCCAACAAAAGCAGGATCAACTCTTTTAATACCCGTCATTTTGGAAGAAACAATGACTGAGCAGGTGTCCCAATAGTTTAGTCCACACAATGTATAATAGCCAACAACTTTTGCACCAAAGCGTGTAAGAGTTTGTATTTAGGTCTTTGCAGGTACTCATGTCCTCAAACTGACCGAAATAACATGCACATTCTGCACTTTGACATTGTGAGGACATTCAGCTGGATTTTACAAAGATTTTTTGTCATGAAAAAGTAGCAACTAAAGAAAGAAGAAAGCATACAGTGAGAGAATCAGTGAATATAGAGGCTTAGAGGATAGCTGTAAATGTTTTATAGGGTCGTATTAACCCGCCTGTTACGCTGCAGGTCAAATTGATCAGGTTCAACATTTGAAAATACAGAAAAAAATGATTTTAATAATTTTGGAAGCATAAATCCTTTTCTGCTGAGCTTAATCAGTGTTATGAACATGCCAACAGAAAGTGACTCATTTAATGTGTTTATATTATGTATGTTAACATAATTTGTATTACACACATACTGTTCCAGTCAGTTTGATCTGGTAGCAACAACAGAGGCTTCCAAGGGTGTGTGTGTGTGTGTGTGTTTACATCGCTAAATAAACCCGCTAATACGTCACTAGGCTATGTAAAGAGAGGGGCATGCGGGAGGAAGTTGGGGCCAACTTGGTAAGATGATTAATTTGAGTTGAAAAAAAATGTTAACTTGTTAAAATTTGCAGATATTTCTTGTCTGTTAACGTGTTAATATTGACAAAACTACAAAAAATCATTTTAATAAAATAATTTTAAAAATAAGTATTTACACCTATTTTGTGAATTGTTAATTGTCATAAGTAAAAAAAAATGATCTGTAAAGAGGTGGAAATTTTGATTACACTAAAAATGGAGAAACGTATTTTTTTTAACTACCTTCGGATTGTTAAACATGGTAAAACAAGAGCCAGATTGACCTGGGAATATTATTACAAACATAATAAGAAGATTCATCACATTTAGAGATTTAGGCATGTAGTAACTGTGAAAAAGAACAATAATTAATAATAGATAGTCTTGTTCCTGCATGACCTGTGAAAAGCTGCTAGAACAACTGTTAAAAACCAGTCAAGTCACGATTCAAGAGAAGATTCAAGAGAAATTCAGCTGTTCAGTAAGTTGGAAGCTGAATCATGGAGGTTGCTAATAAGGCAGTGGACGTCCTCTTAAGTTCCCACTTTAAATTATTGGTACTGTCTCAGCTAGGATGTAGCCAGCTCAGACCCACTTATCTTCTTTGATGGATTTCCATCAACTGTTTAACTGTTTAATTACTGCTTTATTCATACCTTTGTCTTCCCCAACTCACCCCAAAGGCTTTGGATGGAGCACAGTCACTCCAGAGAGCACAGTTTCAATGCGCTCCAGCTCAATATAGCCCTCTAGCCCACTCTACCCCATAGTGCCAATGGGTTAAAGCTGATCTGCTCTTATTCTATTGGGAATACTTATTGGGAATCTACAGGGTCTAGACAAGATGTGTGTGTGTGTGTGTGTGTGTGTGTGTGTGCATGCATTTGCACATCTATGTCAGCAATGAATACAACTTAAAGGAACAGAGTGCATTCATTAGAAGGGGTGTCCACAAACATTTGGCCATATCTCCTAAATTAGTACAGTCAACTACTTTAAGGTGCATACACTGTTGATGCAGATGAAACACTGCACACACACACTGTAGAAACTCCATTAAAACCCCTGTGGGAATAGAATTGGATGCCGAAGAACAGCTGCACATGAGCCTAATGTCACCCTGCCCGGGACCAAGCACCAGTGTCCGAATTTATCACAAGCGCCCAAGTGAGTACATGCATATGCCTCTCTGCAGGAGAGACATTTCCTAATGTTCCGCGATGTGAGCATTTCTAAACAGCATGTTAGAAAATCACCAACGAGTCAACCAAGAGTATACAGGTTGCCATGCCCAATGCCAAACAGCACCTAGAGGGGTACAACGTGCCCCAGCACAGCGCACAGAGCAACTATAGAGGAACCATGAAGCTCCAGCCAATATATTGTAAGTCAGAGTGGCATTTGTGATCCAGAGCTAATGATGAGCCAATCTCTAAACCTGACCTCACTAATGCTCTTGTGGCTGAATGCAATCAAATCATGTCATGTCATGTCATGTCAAAAACATGGTTGGTGTGGCGCAACAGATAACACCACTCTACCTGTCACACACACGCCATGTGGGAGACTGGGGTTTAATTCCCGGTCTGGGTGACTATGCTGCGCTACACTAATAAGAGTCCTGGGGCAAGACTCCTAACACTACATTGGCCTAACTCTGTAATACGGGTTACCTTGTAAGTCGCTCTGGATAAGAGCGTCTGCTAAATGCCATAAATGTAAATGTAAGTCCCAACTTGTATTATAATAGCTTCCAGGATGAGTAAAGGCTGTTACTGCAGCAAATGTGAGGCAGAGTAATGACGAGTGATGCTCGACTTCATCAGAAACTCACCAAGTAAATGGGAAAGGAAAGGAAATGTTGGCCACATGGGAACACTGGAAAGAGGTAATCACAGTTGCTGCGGGCCTTGTAGTTACTCAGAAAGAAAACCAGCTTCCTTTCAGATAAGCAGGTGTCAAAAAGCGAAGGTTTTACTGGTTAGTCATAAACAATTACGAGTATCCAGAATAAATAAGGAAGAGTAACAGTGACAGTCCAAATATTTGACCTCAAGAAATGTAGGTCATGTTATTGACACCAACCAAAATCCCAGTGAAATGTTTATCTGTCAAGATTTACAGGTTTAATAACAGATCTTAATGATTTTATTGTGCCACTTTGAACAAGGTGCAATATGTTGTTTACCTTAAACTGTGTTTGCGAGCTGTATCATGCCTTTTACAACTACAAGAGAATATGATTCATCTCCACACTAACCAGGAAAGGCAACAGCTGAGGTCAACCAACCGCTTTCTTAATTGCCCCCCCTCCCCCCAAGTCTTCCCATAGCAACACGTGAGCGGTGCAGCTCATCAGGAACGTGATGTAGTTTGTAACAGCGAACTGATGCCGCATTCGGTGGTTGCCATGGCGACTCCCCCAACTTGCAAGTGAATCTGATAAAGTGTTCAGTGTAACCTAGATGTGCTAATGTGGCTCTAAGTACCACTTTGTTTTTTTCTCTACATCAACCCCCCCACCCCAACCCGCCCCGACTAGGAGAACTCGCTCCAGAGAAAGGCCAGGAGGACAAAGAGGAGGGAGCTTGCAGCACAGCCATCGTTTACGAGTGGCCTGTGAATAATGCTCTTTTGCGTCATTCCGCCTGGTTGGCGCACACTCCCACTCTCCTCGCC
Source organism: Salminus brasiliensis (assembly GCF_030463535.1). NCBI lineage: Eukaryota > Metazoa > Chordata > Actinopteri > Characiformes > Bryconidae > Salminus > Salminus brasiliensis. The sequence goes on from NC_132893.1 coordinate 27,500,641, forward strand.
CCTTTGCATGGTTGCTGAGCAACGCATCTTCACCTAGATCCTCACACATGTGAAGGTAAAGCAGCAAGCACTGACCAAGGTGCCTCATAATGTGCCGTCACTATTTTTAACCAAGTTCACCAAGTTTGTTTTTCCCACAGCCGGAGCGAACGCCGCACTGTACTTCCAGCTACAATCAGTCCCAATCAGCTTCCAATGAACCACATCCTGCTCAGCTGCTCCAAAAGCGAAGGAAGCGTCAGTCCCACTCTGTAATTGTCCGATTCATACTGTATAACGTGAGAAAAGTCAAGATTCTCTTTCAAAGGTTTTTCTTTCTTTGATCTTTAGCTTAATAAAGAGGTTTTGTGGTGAGTTAATTAACCAACCATTACAGATCAAAGCCCACTTACTGAGGCTTCTCTACACTGATGTTTTCCTGTTTGAGTGCCATGAACTCCATATAGTCACTGTCCAATTAAATCACATCTCCAAAAAGGCAACTTTACAGCATGAGGGAAAAAACAACTTATTGTTCAATAAAAGTCAAAGTACAAAGCTTTCAATCCAAGACATTTTAGAGCATTTCTATTGGTCCATTCATCCAGAATTCTTCACAGTGAACAGAACAGTGAACAGAGCAGCTACAGGGTTCAAACAATAAAGAGAAATCTAAAGAAATGACAAAAATGGAGATACATGTTTTTCATTGGACAGCAGCAATATAATTACTGTAATTGTTTTAAGTACTATGAAGTACACTATATGGACTTATGTATTACTGAAACGGAAAGTATTCTTAGCTATTTACATTTCATATTTCATATACATATTTTACATTTGTACAGAGAAAGCAGTACCTTTTGCTCCTTGCCTCTGAAATTTGTACTTCTTGTTTTATAAGATATGAGATTACTCTTGTTGACTTGCTGCACATTTTAATTTCTTGGTTTAATTACATTTAAAACTTTTAATTTGTTTGTTTAAACTTTTTTACACGTGGTTAGCAAGCTGAAGAAAATTATAGCAAGTCGTGTTGGGCTAGCTTTTAGCCTAGCACCTGTCTGCTTTACCAGCCTCCCGCATGCCGTGGCTCTTCCCTTATGCTCCCTGTGAGGATAACCACAGTAGCTAGAGTTAGCTTTTAGCCTCACATACATTTTCTCCACTGCACTAAAGCCTGGACTGGCTTTCACTGGTGGGCTGGGTGTATGTATATTTTAGGGGCAGAAATATAAGAAGTCAAGGCTTTTTTAAAATTATTTTTTGATAAAATTTGTTAAAACATTTGTAAAATGTTTATTTTAGCGTTGTCTATCTATTAAAAAGTTGAATGTCGTTAATCACAACAACATTCTAAGTTAAGGTAAAATGCTAGCTAACATGTCCTTGAATTTTTGGGTGTCAACAAAAAATGTTTTTCTAAAGACGAATGAAACAAAAAAAGTTTTTTTTTTTAATAAAATCTCACTGTAGTTTTGAGAACACGACGAAGCTCAGACATAGAAGCTTTAATGAAGGAAAAAGCTTCATCATATTTTTAAGAGATAAATGGATAATCAGTCACTGGGCTGGATTAAGCTAAGAGCTTAGAGAGGGGCAGTTCATATTTCGGCATAAATAAAGTATAATCTTCCCGTCACTGAATAAAAGCGATAATACTTCACTAGGCTCTGTAAAAAGAGGGGCCTACGGGAGGAAATTGGGGCCAAACGTGGTAAGATGATGAATTTGCGCTAAAAAAGGTTAACGTGTTAAAGTTTGCAGATTAATCGTGTGCATTAATGCATTAACGATAACAGCACTAGTTTCTTCACTTTTTTTTCTTCTTTAGTCCATTTTTCCCAACTGTAATCAGCCAAGATGAGGTAAGTTGGTGTGCAGTGTAGTGGGTAACAACACTGCCTTCCCCATAGTAGATGAGTGAATCTCTGGGCAGGCAAGCACATCACACCACACTACCCCAATTAGAGTCCTTGTGCATTATGTTCACCTGTCTCTGAAGCATGGTTCAACTATACACCTCCTTGTTTCTTCATCACTGTCCATCAGCTCCTAACTACAGTGGATACCCATGTGTCCCCAGTGTCCCCCCAATATGGTCACCCTAGCATTTGGACCAAATATTTTTATGTGATGATCAGCAAATATTCAACCAGGAGCGTCCAGACTTCAGACTGGTATTGTACTTTGTCCAATTGCACAGTGACGTAGAACTCGGAGATGGGTGTCTATAGTGTGCTTCTGCACATTTAAGAAACAGGACGTTCTAATATGAACACAGACTGTAGGTTTACAGCTTTTAGACATATTGTTGACTTCCAGGTGGCGTCTAATGAGCAGCGAGAAGAAGTGAGAACAAGCTCTGAGGTCAACTCTCACCTTAACATCTAAGCTCTGCCCAGACTGGAGAAGCTTAACTGGAACGTTAGACAATGTCCTGCAAAGCCAGCCCAACTTCACTGCCGGTAGAAGGTTAGAAGGTGTGCTGCGGGTTGAGCACGGATGTGTCAGACATGTTTGTAAAGCTGTTGAGTGACAAACAAAGCAAATCAGCACTTTTACTCTCAGCACAAGGACCTATGCAAATGTGTGCTGACTCTGTGGGTCAACAGGTTTTCTCCACTCTGTGGGTCAGTCTGGGATAGGGCAGAAAGTGCTGTGCTAAGGTCAGCGTGTGCTAATGCTGACACAGGCTGGAGGGCACACACGTAGCAACACACACACACACACACACTATCAGATTTCTGAGGCACCACTGGGCTTTTGCTGTACTGCACACTGTACTGTGACCTCCACCCGCAACATGCTCTCACACACTGGGGAAAGCCTAGGAGTGTGTACAGTAAACATTACGAGTGTGTTTAAACATGTAACACAGCACTAAAGACGCATGCAAGAACGTACACATAAACACACACATACACAATTTGGATTTCCTAATTTCATTAATAATTTCTGCTTAATTCTTTTTCAGATTTCAAATATTATAAATAGTAAATATCATATAATATATACAGTTTTCATGTGTATAATAATAATAATGCATTCTTGTTATTATATGATAAATGATATACTGCAGTTATCTATTTTAAAGATTCAATTACTACTTTTAAATTGTGGGAAAATGTTTACAATGGCTTAATGTTTAATTTTATTATTAATTTTATTTACATAATTATTATTTATGTTATTATAACTGTTGATGCACTAAAGCTTTCCCAGATATTTTACAATAATCGGTTTATCTCGAATTACTCCGATCAATATATGGACAAAAGTATTGGGACACACTACTTAAATCATTTAACTCTTTCTTTTTCCTTTTCGTTCCATTGCTACAACTGTATAAAATCAAGCTCTTAGCCATGCAGTCTGCCTTTCCACACATTAGTGAAAGAATGGGTGGTTCTAAAGAGCTCACTGAACTCCAGCCTGGTTCTGTAGGTGAAACAAGAAATCAGTTGGTGACATTTCGTCCCTCCTAGATCTTCCACCATCAGCTATGAGGGGTATTATTGAAAAGTGGAAGGGTTTAGGAACCACAGCAGCTCAGCCACGAAGTGTCAGACCACTTACAGTTAAAGAGCCAGGTCACCAGGTGCTGAGGCACACAGTGCAGAAAAGTCTCCAGCGCTCTGCTGACTCAATAACTGAGGAGCTCCCAACCTGCTGTAAGAGCTGCAAATGGGGACCACCTGCGTATCAATGCCTTTAGATTTAGAATGGGATTTCATAAAAGCTTCTGTAGGTGTTGTGTGTAGGTGTCCCAATATTCATATTTCATAGATATATTTTACATTTGTACAGAGAAAGCAGTACCTTTTGCTCCTTGCCTCTGAAATTTGTACTTCTTGTTTTATAAGACATGAGATTCCTCTTGTTGACTTGCTGTACATTTGAATTTCTTGGTTTAATTACATTTAAAACTTTTAATTTGTTTGTTTAAACTTTTTTACACAAGGTTAGCAAGCTGAAGAAAATTATAGCTAGTCGTGTTGGGCTAGCTTTTAGCCTAGCACCAGTCTGCTTTACCAGCCTCCCGCATGCCGTGGCTCTTCCCTTATGCTCCCTGTGAGGATAACCACAGTAGCTAGAGTTAGCTCTTAGCCTCACTTACATTTTCTCTGCTGCACTAAAGCCTGGACTGGCTTTCACTGGTGGGCTGGGTGTATGTATATTTTAGGGGCAGAAATATAAGAAGTCAAGGCTTCTTTGGAAGACTCCTTTTACAGCTCAGTTTTGATTATGCCAAATGTTCCTTGAAAAGAAGAGAATTGAGGTTCACAGCATGTCAGGACCATGTACAATGTTGTGACTTTGCTGCTGGAGAAAATGTAGTAATCAGGGGTTCATGCAGCGAGCGCAATAAGAACAGCTTTCTCGATACAAGCAAAGCCTCCCTTCAATGTACTGCTGCTCAGATTGGGCTAAAGGCTGGCAAACACGCTCGAAACCATTAGCCTGGCCTCTTCTGCCTCCTGAAGAGCAAACACAGTTCAAAGCCACAACAGCACCCAGGAAACACCACCTCCACTTTATCCAATCACACACACACACACACACACACACACACACATACACACACACACACACACGACACTTCCAGTTAAAAGCCTTTCTTGAAAATCACATGGCTCCGGTTACTCAACAGTGGGAAGACTTGCTGACTCGCCCCTTCAACCCAGTCTACTACTCTTACATACATATATAAACACACACACATTATATATATATATATATATATATATATATATATATATATATATATATATATATATATATATATATATATATATATATATATATATATATTCTTAAATTTCAGTGGAAGTCTGTTTATAAAAGATTTCCAGGTCATTTTGGCATTTCTACTGGTCCATTCATCATGACCTTCTGAGACAGTGTGAAGAACAGCTGCCAGATTCACATTATGGAGAAAAGTGAAAAACATCAAAATGGAGATACAAGGTTTTTGTCCAACAGCAGTGACTATACACACACACATACTCCCTCACTCTCTCGGGAGCTGACAGCACGTGTTTCTGAGGGACTGTGATGAAAGCCTCCTATTTATAGGTGCAGGGTGAGGCCAGGAATAGAGCACACGTGAAGTAGAAGCAGCTGCACGCCGGCAGAGAGAGAGGGAGGGGTAGGGGAATATCGAGGAATGTGACCGCACACTGTGGGACACACACACACACACACACACACTTTTCTTTCTCTCACACTCAATCTGGTATAATTCTTTGGAATAACAGTAGGGCCTGTTGTGCTCTGCAGTCACATAAGTCCATGTGACGTGAAACACATTCAAAAAAAGTGCTGAGAAACAACAAGAAATAAAAAATAATAAAATGAGATTCAACATTTCATGTTTGTTTGACATGTTTGCCTCCTTTTTAAATGGCAACAGCCCTACATCTTCCCAAACCTGTGGAATTATCTGGATCTTCTGGATCTGGAAGCATAACCTATACATTTAAAAGAGTAAGCAGGTCTTTATTTACAGGGAAGCGTCACCATTAGTGTTGGAGCTACAAAAGGAAAAACACTACATGTATTTTTGTACTCTGTAGGCACTCCTTTTAGGCATACACACTCTTAAGAATACACATCTCTGTTACAAACGTGGTTCTTTAAGGAACCAAAAGAACCCTTTGAAGCACCTTTATTCTTAAGAGTGTACTAAGAAAGAACAGCTGGATTTTCTCATTCGTCTTAATGATGAGAGTAGACAGTGCTGTTCATCTGAAGTGGGCATTTTGAGAATGTCTACCAGGTCTTGCATGGTTGTTAGGAGTCCCACTTTCTTTAATAAAATGCTGTCATCATTTTCTTTAGTTTATGGCCCTTTCAACCCAGCAGAAATAGGTGTTTCTTTGTAACCCAGGTAGAGTCAGTCCCAATGTTCCAATGTATATGTGTCAACACTATGTGTCAGACTGACCCAGAATACTGTGCAAAAGTCAAAGTCATGCTTGGTCCCTGACTTTAGCGCAGTCTTCTGGATCAATGCCACAAAACATCTACTAAATACATGTCATTTCTTTAAATCAGATCATCAGATGTTTCTGATGAGATTTCAATGAGAAGATAATACGCTTCCATAAAGAAGGGTGAAGTCAAAGAGTCCCATTAAAGAAAGTGGGACTCCTGAAAACCATGCAAGACCTGGTAGACCTCTAAAACTGGCCCTTCACATGAACAACACTTTAAGAAGCCATTTAAGAAGGGTGTCCCAAAACTTCTGTCCATATATTGTGTTTTACACACTTTCTGTGAAACTTCACCTAAGTAATTAGAGGTAAACGGCATTAAGACAAATGAAGATCAAGCCCCACTCTCAAGGTGTTTTTCTGCCATCCTTCTGTTCCACTATTTGATTAAACCAAACTGCTGAAGCAACTGATGCATCTTTGGGTGATTGATTTTTGAGCAGGGGACCTGGAGGCCAAACCTTCTGGACCCAACCTGTGTGTCTACAAAGCAGCAGATAGTCATGGTGCGATCGCCTGGTTTATAGGTCTGCTCTAAAGTATGATGACCTTATTCCTGCAAGGTTGTAGCGGCACTACACACAAGCAGTGGAAAGACCAGCGCAGAGTTCAGATTGGAGGAAGTCCCAGGTTTGAATCACCTCATGCTTGGACAGTCTGGAATGTATCTAAGCCCAGAGGAACAGATGAGGAGGACATTAAAGGCAGAAGGGCATGACGCAAGACTTCACTGTCAGCTGCAGCTGGGGGTCGACTGTCCATAAAAGGGATGTCAATGCCAACAGAGATCTGGAAGACACATTAAACACAACACACACACACACACACACACACACACACACACACACACTTTTACGTATTTGTGTCTGCATTGCTCAACCTAAATAGTCATAATGGGGGGAGGCCTTCTTTGGAACTTCAGTGCACAAAAAACAAATCCAGCGTACATTCTGACGCAAGCTCGTTCTCAAATGAGTGAAGGACTACAGGACACACTTTGCTGGTTCCGATGAAGAACCTTTCAGTTGTGTTTATAACCCAGAAACCAGACGGGAAACAGACTGAAGGTTTACTCAGTTATAGGAGTGAGCAAAAGAAGTCAGGACCTGCTGGTAGGTCCATTTCACAAATGACTCTGAATACATGCTGGATTTAGTTGATGAGATGTACACAAAGTCATTCAGAGTTTGGTACAAAATTAAGCACTGTGGACGAACATGCTACTTTTCTTAAAAGAGGTGTTGAACGGAACCCGGGTTTGTTGTGTCTACAAAACAAATACAACCATTAGATTATCCAAAACAGCCAGTAAAACCCACACTGGTCTTCTGAGGTATGATATGCATGAATAATGTGGGAATAGTGGTCAATCTAAACAAACAAGTGCTCTTTGGGGACTACTTTGCCTTATAACACCCTACATGTATTGTTCCACCATAAAGGGATGTTTAAAATAAATGTTTTGGGTCAAACATTTGTCCAAAACTGTGCTAAATCAATACCTCAGGCATCAAACAATGCATTCTGACCATTTAAAGTATTACTTTTCTGTGATATATAAAATTAGAGGCTTTTAACTATTCTGGCTTAGACGTCTGGTTCCCATCGCCACCGCTGTAAACAATTTTGACTCAGTAAGATTCTCTAGAAAGGAACATTTCACATCAGCCCACCTTGATGTTATTTATATCCTAACACTTTAACTCGGCACACCTTTTGAAAAACTGGTGGATTTCCTCTTTAAAGGGTTTTAAAGACAAGAAATCAACAGCAGATAAGCCTTGTTCTCAATAAAGAATAGATTTTGCAGCCTAATCTAAAACACAGCAGTGCTTTTATCTTAATCACGTGTGTTTATCCACCTTATTTTCGGATTGAAACAATCTTATCTTTAAGGAAAAGTAGGTCATATGGGCATAATGCATAAACATTATAAAATGACCAACCCATTTCCTTAAACGTATTTGTAGCATGGAAGTAAGAGATATGTTTACAAGTGTGAGAGGAGGGGGTGGGATGTGAAGGAAGTAATTGACAGGCATGTTTAACCAAGAACTTGCACAGTCTTGAGACGAGAAAGCATAATGAAAAATGCCCTCTGTCTTTCTCGCTCTCGCTCTCGCTCTCTCGCGCGCATTGAAGATTAACAAATAAACTCTCCCAGCGAAAGCCTTGGAGGAGGGGCAGGTATTAAAGGGCTCTCTATTCCAGGAAGGAATGTGAGCTATTGGGTCAGAGAGGTGGAGGAGGTGCTCTCTGGAGCACGTAGGCCTAAACACACACACACTTACATACACTTGGCCACTTCACTGGCAGCTGCCCTCCGTGCCAGGGGCATCTGCAAGCTTCTCTTCACACTCTCACACCATTGTTTAACAGCCCAAACAAAATAAGTGGGCAAGAGTTTCCTTGCGCAACGATGCTAAAAAAGTGTGAGGAGACTAAACAGAGCACAAAGTGTGTGTGTGTGTGTGTGTGTGTGTGTGCATGCATTTGCACAAGTGTGTGTTGGTCTGAAGCAAGCCTGTGGTGCAATACCATGGTCAAAAGTTGACCCTTTCTGGCACAGCCATGTGCAAATGTGTGTGTGAACAGATAGAAGACCACAATTGTAGTCAGTTCTTCGGAAAGGCTGAAGGAAGGGTAGAGGGAAGTTCACTGCAATGTGAAACGGCTTCTTCTCAGAACCTGACGTTACTCATGCGGACTGTTCAGCAGCTGCTTGTTTGTTCTCTCCAAATTGCTGAAGTAATAAAAGCAGTTACGGTCATACATGTACAGTGCTATTGGCTGTTCTTAACATCTGGAGTGTAGGCCTTTAAACCCATTGCATCAGCCCCAAGTGTGAGCTCATAACTCTCACACACATTAGCAATCAGTGCTCACCTTTCACAAAGCGCCCAATGAGGTGCAGAATATTAGCTAAAAGTCAAGATTTAAGGGATATAAAGCACCCAACCCCCAAATCATTAAGCTGTTCTCTGAAAAAAATGGTTGTCAATCCAATACCTTTGTAAAAATAAATAAATAAATAAATAAAAATCACTTTAGGCTGGGAATGTGAACACAACCTTAGTGTAACTGGTTTTTAGTGAATGTGACACATTAGGATGCTATCAAATGTAGCTTGTTTTACCAGTAAATTACTCAATTTAAAGATTTTCTGACATATGGATTGGACACTTTCGTTGACAATTTGCTAATATTATCAAAAAAACATATACATATAAAAATAGAAACTCCTAAAACAAGATACTTCATCCTCATTTTCACACAGCTTTTGTGTTCACCTTTAAAGTAGCAGGTCATGAGGCACGTGTTTCTGAGGGACAGAGATTTCCTCCCATTTTCCTCATTCACAATGGGAACCAGTGCACATAACCTTATTCTTCTTGCACGTGAACCAGATACTGAATGTTTATGAGAAGGAGGTCAGCACATTTGAGCCCTACATACCAAAACTGGGGCATCCAAACAGGCCAAAAGCTACAGACACCAGAAAGACACAAACAAAAAAAACTGCCCAGAGGTTGCTTTGTTGTACATGATCTATGAGCGCTTTCTGCTGGTTTCTTAGACAAAGAGGTTTACTGCAACTGACCCAAGACCACGTCAAAAGAGCAACTTCCACCCAAGGCCTCCAAAGTTCCTGCTGCATACATAGCACCTTAGCCAGTCAGCCAGTTTATTGCCCCCCATCCCCCACCAACCTACCCCCCCAGCGTTTATTGGAACCCTTATATCAGTAACTATGAATTTTGCACCCATGAGTCATAAGTCATGAGCAACAGTGCACTTCAATCGCTAGTCCACATTAGAGCATCAGCATGGTGGAGACTGAGTAATTGTAGGACCTCGGCTGGAGGCCTTATTCTCCATCCGTTCTTCAATAGATATTTCTTTGCAGGTGTAACAGGTATTTCTGACATTCAGCAGTGTTTGGTATTTGGACAATGGGATCCATCATAATAAGAGCTGAGCTGTGACCAATTCTGTAGCTTATAAACATACCATGAATCTGACGTAGGACTTTTCTCAAGAACAAATGTTAAAATACTAGTGAATGAGGCTCACTGTCTTTCCTTTATTAAATGAGGCCTTTTTTTTTTTGCCCTGAGGCCACTGACCGCATCCACACCGTACAGTGTGTTTGACCCTGGCCAGATAAGCTCAGGGAAATACAACAAAAGACCTGATCGCAGGCCCCAGACACAAAGTCAGCAGTTTCTCTCTTCACAGCTCCCAGCCAAGCACTGCAGCAAGTAAATCACTCTGGCACTGTTTGCTGAAAGCCTGTTTTGGGAGGTGTGAATGACGGGGGGCTTGTCATCATTCCTGATGAGCGGCGCTGGAGTGACTATTCACCACATTCCGGAGGTTTCTTCAGGTGTGGCACAGCAGACCACTTCAAGGGAGACGTCTGCCTAAATGCAAGGGTGACGGGAAATAGCCGGCTGCAGCTCGGAGCTGGCGAGTGAGGACATGCAGCGTCTGAAACCAAGTGATAGAAGAAGGCCTTCACTGAACATCCCCGGCGTGTGGGCTGGGAACACTAAGTAATTAAAGCAAAGGAAGCGAGGAGCAAATTCCTGAGACGACGCCTCGCATTATTTCATAGCGTCTTTAAGGGCAATCAGAGCTTGCCAAGAAGGGAAAAAAACTAAATGTATCATGGAAAGGAGACAAGGGTAGAGTGAGCTTCAGGGAAGTTGTTCTGGTGTAAAATTAGAATGAGAAGTGTCTTCCAGAGATTGAGCTACTGTGAAAGCCACAAGGTCCTGACCCTGAGAAATACTCTCACAGACATTCAGGAATTACTGAACGCAAACCAGAGGGGAAATCCCAGTAAAGTTGACATGGCAGTTAATCAACATGGGACCCATTTCAATTCCTGGGTAATTACGAGGAGGCGTCGTGTGAACAGAAGACAGAAGATATAGATTACTAGGAAACAGCGATGCATCTAGATTGCAGCTGGCAAAGTGGAAACTTTCTGCAGAGGCCGGCTAAATGTTTGCATGACATTTTTAGTCTTATGGTTGAATTTCAGTCTTCAGAGAAAAGTTGCACAAGTACAATTTTGTATATGATCCAGACGAAGCAGCAGCTGTTGGGTTTGCACACTGAGAAACATTTACATTTACTGCATTTAGCAGACGCTCTTATCCAGAGCAACTTACAAAGTGCTTTGCTATTTATCCAAGAAAACCTTAGCTAGTTAGAATAGACTAGTAGTTCAAAGCTAAGCTTAGACATTACTAAACACAAGTCAATAAGGTGACCATATTACTCTATTCGTCCAAGTATTCGCTGAAGAGGTGGGTCTTTAGTCTGCGTTTGAAGACAGCGAGCGACTCGGCCGTTCGGACACCCAGGGGAAGAAACAGACCTTGATTGTTTCAGGACCTCTAGACCTGAAACAAGGTTGACTTACCAATCATCATATTCATTTAAAATGTCAAACTTCAAAGAAGCACCACTGACATTAATTCAGTTTCAGTTTCCCAGAAACAAAAAGTTCTCAGGTTCTTTAAGCAACAGTCCATTGAAGAATTTGTAGAAAACCAAAAGTGGTTCTTCGGTGGCATCCCTCCAAGCATCTTTATGTTTAAGAGTGATCTGTGATTCCTAACTGGGTCTGTGCATGAAGAAACAGTTCAACCAGAGGCCTTGGTGAACAAACAGCCATATGGTGTTGCTCACTACACCTCTACGTCTACAAGACTTCCGTGAGAGCTGATAAAGGGATTAAACGGTTAAAGGGTTACTGTGAGTAACTGGCAAACAAGATCCAGGATCCAGGGATGGGGTAGAATTCTCCAGTCATTCCTTTTTCCTGTTTTTTTGAGGTATATTAGATAAGCATTACATCACTGGGTTAATCATTCCCAGAATGATCCCAGGCTGGACATCCCCCCCCTTCATGACCCCCAGGGCAGCGTTCCTGGCGGCTGACACAGCAGCTCTTGCGACAGACTGGGCTTTTCTCCGTTTCTTTTTTTTCCCCCTTTCCTCTTTCAGCTGCTCTGTCAACGACAAGGCCGAGACTACATTCCCCAGAAGCCCCGACTGCTAACCTTTACCCTAGAAACACATGTTTTTCTTGGTGGTTTTGGCTCTTGGCTGCAAAATAATCCTCAAGCTTTTCAAGAAGCAAAGAAGCAGAATCAGGAGAAATCAAATAAGACAGAAATTCAGGGAATGCACCTTAATTAATCTTTAGCTGGCTAGTCACTTCCTGTGGTAGGCTGGCTGGGCGCAATGGATTGCAGACTTGGCCACACTCCTTTAACATGGAACGCTGCCTGCCTTAGGTGTGGCTCTCTTGCTTTGTGTGGGGAAAGCACTTTCCAGAGTGTAGGCAAGGCTTGCAGACTGAAGGGCCATGTTTTTCTGCTTCAACCTTGAACCTGAATTACTTCAGAATGATGCAATGGATACAGTAGATCTTCCATTGAAATAGAGCTAAACACTTCAGACTGACTTGAGCAAAATCAAAGGTTTCTCATGTAACCAGATCCCTTCAAAATGCACAAGTGCTGAAAGACACAGTCCTTCTAGCAGATAACAATCATTAACGCCTAGATAATCGGCCTATTCAGCTCAGGTTCTCCGCAGACAGTTCCCGCTCACCTAAGCTGTGGGTCAGTGACAAATGAGAGTGTACACTCACCTGCTGTATTTTACCATGCAGTGACTCAAAATGTTGGGCACCAGAAAAAATAGGGCTTTTTTGACTTTAAAGTGGTCTGTGGTTGGTTAAAATGCAAAGGGTGGAGGCATGAGCCTATTTCGGGTTGAGATTTGTATTACCTCATGCTTTTATGCAAATGTGTGCAGCAGCAGGACTGAATGTACAAGATGCACTTCTGAACAGTGTTTTATTGCATCAATTAATAAAGGCTCAGGTTTACTTTCGCCCTCGGGGGAAAAAAAAAAAAAAAAGGGTTACTTTAAGTCAGTGGTCCTCACTTTGGTCTTGGAGGCCCACTGTTCTGGATATTTCAGTCTTTTCCCTGTTCCCAACACAACTGATCCAACTAATGAACTCAAAACTCAACGACAAGTGCTTGTGTCGACCAAAGGGAAAACACAAAAATGTCCAGGGCAGTGGCCTCCAGGACCAGGTTGGGGACTATTGCTTTATGGCAATTTCTAGGGATTTTAGACAGTGCTGGTTGCTCTCTATACAGAATACGCTTATAATAATTCTTGTTCTGTAAAAGAAAATAAGCTCTTGAAAGCAAGTCCACTTTATGTACTGTAGTGACAGGCATCCTTACAATAATATTGAACAATTTACACTATAAATATCTATTCACTTTGTAGTGTTTTGTAAATGGCTGAAGACAGTGAAAGACATTTGACACTAAACAGATACACAACACAATACAAAGAAAGGCCGAAAGGTTACCTGTGATTTAATTCAAACCTAAAACTAAAACAACACTGAAAAGACACACCATGCATCATGGGCTGATCCTCAGGTTAGGGAAACCTTCGCAGGCCTCCCTCTCTCACCCCTAAACCCTGGCTAAGTGAGCAAAATCTCCACCGGTCTTTCTGACAGAGGGCCGAGAGCAGGCCAACGGAGGGCCGGCGGTGGTCCAGCTGGTCAGGCAGGCGCAGTGCAGGCTAGCGCTTTCATTATGACATTCGTCAGAAGCAGTGAAAGGAAATTTCGAAGGCAGCGGGTCAGCAATGCTCAGGTCGGGCCCGGGTTACTCGCCCTTGAAGCGAGGGGGGCGCTTCTCCTTGAACGCTGCAAGACCCTCCAATCTGTCCTTCGTGGGAATCACCTAAAGGAGAAGCCACAGTGACTTTGAATTAACCTGTTTTATTTAAGATTATAATTTTGTTCGGAATAATAATAATAAAAAAAGATATTAAAAGGTGCTTATCATCTGGATTTTTTAAATAATTTAAAAACTAATTTTATTGCAGGTTCATGTATAAAATGATCATATGAAGATGTCCGTACTCTTCAGTAGAAATGGTCTGACACACAAATGTTACAAGTAAGAAATGAGTCCTTAATGATAACGAGGACTGTAGATGACTAAAATAACTAATCTTCAGAATGTCATGTAATTAAAAAGTGATCAAATCTCATAAGAATTACATTTTATAAGAATTACAGTATATTATATACAAACCGGATTCCAAAAAAGTTGGGACACTAAACAAATTGTGAATAAAAACTGAATGCAATGATGTGGAGACGGCAAGTGTCAATATTTTATTCGTAATAGAACATAGATGACAGATCAAAAGTTTAATCTGAGTAAATGTAACATTTTAAAGGAGAAATATGTTGATTCATAATTTCATGGCGTCAACAAATCCCAAAAAAGTTGGGACAAGGCCATTTTTCTTCTTACGACACTCAACAGACGTCTGGGTACAGAGGAGACCAGTTTCTCAAGTTTAGAAATAGGAATGCTCTCCCATTCATGTCTAATACAGGCCTCTAACTGTTCAATCGTCTTGGGCCTTCTTTGTCGCACCGTCCTCTTTATGATGCGCCAAATGTTCTCTATAGGTAAAAGATCTGGACTGCAGGCTGGCCATTTCAGTACCCGGATCCTTCTCCTACGTAGCCATGATGTTGTGATTGCTGCAGAATGTGGTCTGGCATTATCTTGTTGAAAAATGCAGGGTCTTCCCTGAAAGAGATGACGTCTAGATGGGAGCATATGTTGTTCTAGAACCTGAACATAGTTCTCTGCAGACATGCAAGCTGCCCATGCCACAAGCACTCAAGCAACCCCATACCATCAGTGATGCAGGCTTCTAAACGGAGCTTTGATAACAACTTGGGTTATTCTTGTCCTCTCTGGTCCGGATGACATGGCGTCCCAGTGTTCCATTAAGAACTTCAAATCGTGACTCATCTGACCACAGAACAGTCTTCCGTTTTGCCACACTTCATTTTAAAAGACCCCTGGCCCAGTGCAAACGTCTGAGCTTGTGGAGCTTGCTTAGAAATGGCTTCCTCTTTGCACTGTAGAGTTTCAGCTGGTAACGGCGGATGGCACGGTGGATTGTGTTGACTGACAATGATCACTGGAAGTATTCCTGAGCCCATTCTGTTATTTCCTTGACAGTGGCATTCCTGTTTGAGGTGCAGTGACGTTTAAGGGCCCGGAGATCACGAGCATCCAGTAGAGTTTTACGGCCTTGACCCTTACGCACAGCGATTGTTCCAGACTCTCTGAATCTTTTGATGATGTTAAGCACGGTTGATAATGATAACTTAAAAGTCTTTGCTATTTTACGCTGGGTAACACTATTCTGGTATTACTGCACTATCTTTCTGCGCAACAATGGTGGAATTGGTGATCCTCTTACCATCTTGGCTTCAGAGAGACACTGACACTCTGAGAAGCTTTTTATACCCAATCATGTTGTCAATTGACCTAATTAGTGTTAATTGGTCTTCCAGCTGTTCATTATGTGCTCAATTATTAGTAGCTTATTGCTACTTGTCCCAACTTTTTTGGGATTTTTTGACGCCATGAAATTTTGAATCAACATATTTCTCCTTTAAAATGTTACATTTACTCAGATTAAACTTTTGATCTGTCATCTATGTTCTATTACGAATAAAATATTGACATTTGCCATCTCCACATCATTGCATTCAGATTTTATTCACAATTTGTTTAGTGTCCCAACCTCTTTGGAATCCGGTTTGTATTACTTTATATATCATTAAATAACTTGTTAAATAACAAATTGTTTTAAATCCAAACATCCAAAAATATCTTTGTAATATAAAAAAACCTGACATTGCAATTTATATGGCAGGAAAAATACATATTGCAATATTAAAAAACAGGAATTCATCAGAAGCCAAATGATCCAAAATGTAATGATAATAATAATGTACTCCATGTATCCATGATTAGAGCAAAATATTTGTAGCATGGTGGGTCTGATATGATTTGACATTGCCAGTCCTGCAATGTGATTACTGTGCATGCATACATTGCAGTGTCAATGCTGAAACAACTAGTTTATAATAATTTCATCTGTCAATAATTTTTTTTCAATTTTTGGTCCAATACACACAATTATTAACACGAGGGAAAATCAAAATGTTGACCACTAAAACATTTCAACCAGAAATAGTGAAATCTAGCACTTTTTGTTTTGGGCAATAGAGGAACAAAATGTTGGCCAAAAAAAAACAAAAAACAAAAAAAAAACAAAATCAAAACAATCAAGAAAACAAATAAACTCCAATGTTAAAAAAACAACATTAAATCAACAAAAAACACACATTTTCTTTAATAGGTAGCATAAATAAATTTTTTTAACATAAAAAATTTGCACATTAAACAAACAAAAAAAGTGACCAGAATTTTAGTTTTCAGGACGTTTTGTTGCATCCCTAATTAATACAGGCTATGATTCTACACTTCTGAAGTCGCATGATGATCACCGTCCTATTTTTTTACGTATGAACCAGAATACAGATCATCTCAATATCCTCAGTGTCCGTTTCCAATAACCAAAATATATTTTCCTGCTTTCATGCAATTACTGTGTACAGCATGCATATTATATATATATATATATATATATATATATATATATATAAATAAAGAGCTGGCAGTTCAGTATGTGGTGTGGTGAAATGAGCACGTACCTGTGCATAGCATGCCTCTTCAATTGCCAATCCTGTTGTTAAATCCACCTACATGAATATCATAAGAGACAGTCAAGATATAAAAGCTGTGAAGCTCAGAGTAACCTGTACCCCCCCCCCCACACACACACACACACTCATTGCGGGACTAGAGTTAATATGGCATTCCAGTGTTAATATAAGAATACAAGAACATGCTTGTCTGAAGAGAAAGGAAGAGTCTCTATAGAAACAGCAGCAGCTACAGTATCTGTTGTGACAGGAACGATTACTCTCATTTAGCTCCTTTAATAGAGAATATTTCAAGGAAACTTAAATGTCAAATTACTGAGAAAGCCTTAGCATACCTTTGCTAAGAAACTTTAATCAATTACAGATAACCTACTTTTAATTTATTTAAGGCAGATCTCAGTAGCTGAACAAATGCCATTAGCACATCCCACTGGCAGCAGGAACAGGCTATTTAATAAACCTGCAAGACTTTCTGGTGACAATAGGGAGGGACAGGAGACCTACTTTTATAGGTTACCTTGGCATTTCACTGATCCAGAAATATCTCTGCAGTCACTCTCTATGCCAGACAAATAACCTCATTTTTGAGTTGATTTTACAGACCTTAATAAAACCTTTTCAGCACCATTTACTCAAAGCAGTATCTTACAAGAGGGTCAGGGCATAACAAGCTAACCATACAAACCAATAAGGTACACTATATGTCCAAATATTTCTGGACACTCCTTATTAACGCATTCATCTACTTTAAGTTGCACCCACTGCTGACACAGATGCGCAAATGTGTACACACACATAGGGGGAAATCCTGTCAGAAGCATAGGACTCTCTGGAGTAGATAAACATCAATCTATTGGCGCCACGCCCAACACCGGGGGTGGGCTAGAGGGGTATAAAGCCCCCCAGCATTGAGCTGTAGAGCAGTGGAACTGTGTTCTCTGGAATGATGGATGATTGGTGCTTCATCCAATACTTTTGGGATGAGTTGGGGATAATCCAACATCCTGACCTCACTAACGAACTCTCTGGTCATTGAATGCAATCAAATCCTCACAGCAATGCTCCAAAATCTAGCCTTTTCCTGGACAGTAGATACAGTTACTTCAACAAAAGCAGGAGCAAATCTTTTTAAAACCCTTGATTTCAGAATAAACAATGAGTGAGAAGATGTCCCAATACTTCCCACCCCCCCCCCCTTTGCCAGGCAGCCAACACACTCTGAGAAACCTAACCGACGCCTGTGCTGGTTAACATTGCTTACAGCGATTAAGGAAGAGAGCCCCTGGAGAGAGCATGGCCAATTGTGCTGAAGAGAAAGCAGCATGCTTGCCCATAGTGGCAGAACATTAGAGCGCTGAGCCACTCGGAGCATAGAGTATCGATTTGCAATGAACAGTTTTCAAGGATTGTTGGCAGAGATTGCTGGATCTGCTCTAGCAGTGTTCTGATTGGATAAACAGTATTTTTTACTCCATTTTTTATTTATACTATGACAGATTATATATTGAATAATAACCCCTGTATTGTGATATGCATCATATTACCAGGGTCTTACCCACACAGCCCTAGTATTTACAGAAAAGTAAAGGGTGACTACTGACAGTTTAAAACTCAGAAGTTACATTTCGTCAGCTAATTAGCCATATCTCTGAAATGTGTTTTGTCAAACCAATCCTTTAAATTACATATTTAACACAATCATTTTTACATTCTGTATCAAAAGCTTTGAATTCGCAAATCCAAGGTTTTCTGCTTGTTTCAATGTCAAGCAATGACAAAACATAATAAAACGTGTAAATGGTGCTTTCCCCATTAATGAACAAGGTTGTACCCCATTTAATACCAACTAATCAAACCTAAATTATTATAAAAATACTCCAGCCTCTACTTCTTAACACAAAAATGGGATCTGCTAAAAGTTCTGCAGTGTTAAAGATGTCCTCTGATTTTCTCAATGTGTATTTAATATTAAATACTAGAAATACTTTTACTTTGCCATCACTTTTCATAACTGCAGTTTCTAAAGGTTAAGGTCAACGATTGCAGCAACATGCACCATGTTCGTCCCAACAAAGAGTCTAATGAGGTTTTTAACCATCAACAGAATTTTACAACTTAATCCTCCCTAGCTGGAAAGCCATAAATTATTATGATGTTTGAGCTTCTGAGTTGTGACGTGTCACTACTAGCTCACATGTCCCTATGACACAATCAGGCCAGACCTGAAGCAAGGTTCAGTAAGCAGTAAACTCCATTGGTGGCTGTGAGAGTTTGGGACGAAATCCAGAAACTGGGAACACACGGCCACCATGGCAAAACTAACCCAGAGTTTACTAAGGGACAGCATAATAAAGGTTTATGGTGTAAACACAGTCGTTAGTCCACAACATCTGCTGTGTTAACAACTGACCTGCCAGTCATGCTTGAGCAGAGCCTTAAAAACAGGTTCTATTTGATCACTGATAAAAATGACAACACTTGCCAGGAAACCAGTTTTACTAATGACTTCCTTTGACCTGAAGGCCCTACAGTGTTGACAGCTCGGCTCCTGGGTTCAAGGTGATGTCACACAGCAGACGCTCACTGGCATCTAGTATGGCAGCCAGACGTGACCCTCTGAAACTTTCAGTAGCAAGCAGACTGCGCATTCAGACAACTCAATCTTAAACACCCATTAGTCATGCACAGACTTAAAGCCTGGTGCGTCTGATCTCCTCAAAGCACAATAAGATCGGATTGGAAGAGCTAAACATTAGATCAGCTTACTTGGCATTTTCGTTAAATTCTTATAAACAGAAATAAAAAAAAATAAATAAAAAAAATCACAAAAAAGCTCCTTAAATGCCTAATACACTGTTTGTTTGGCAAACTAAGCAAATAACAGCAAACAAACGGCCACTGTCTTACATTCGGAAAGTTTCCCAAGACACAAATTTGAGCATAATTTACCACAACATGTAATCTTACCTCTATGCCCTGGTTGATAGCCAGCTTGGCCATCCTGATTGCAATGGGTCCCTAAAAGAACAAGAGACAGAGAATTTCATCAGAAACATGAGCAGTTTCTCTTCCAAATCATTCAAAACACATTACTTCACTCAAGATTCAGCAGAGGCAGACCTGCCTTCGGACGATAAAATGTAACCAAGTGCAACTAAATGTAACATAATGCAAGTCAAACAAAAGTGTGTTCCTCTGCCAGCTTTTGGCTCTGAAAACAGAGTCATGGGGTTAATAAGTTTTACCATTATGAGTTTTTGCAATCAGCACATTGGAAGGGGCTGCAATGACAGAAGGGATCAAATACTGCATATGTGCAGCATCACAGTGAGGTAACTACATTAGCAGGAACTAGAACTAGGCTTGAACCCTGCTCTCCCACGTGAAGACTCTAATTTTCTCCCCATGGTCCATTTACATTATTTACTGTGCTTACTCGAACCAGAAACTGCCCCAAATTAATCAAACAACCATTTTTCCAAGCTCTCTCTATCACTTAGAATAAAAAAAAGTCAGGCTGAAACACTACTTATAACTTCAGTGTGAAGGGGCGGAGCTAAACTGTTACAACAGCCGTAGGCTGTAACATCTTTGTTCTGGT
Source organism: Salminus brasiliensis (assembly GCF_030463535.1). Classification (NCBI taxonomy): domain Eukaryota; kingdom Metazoa; phylum Chordata; class Actinopteri; order Characiformes; family Bryconidae; genus Salminus; species Salminus brasiliensis. The sequence continues at coordinate 27,520,886 of NC_132893.1, forward strand.
GACATCACAGAAACAATTCATTCAAAACACACTATTAAATTTTCTTTAATATACGGACTGTATGAACTGGATAATTAATAACACATTCTGAAATGTAACAATGTTTATTTACCTTACATTAAACTTAAGTAAATTTCGTTGTCCAAGATATGGGCTCCGTACAGTTAGCCTATAAAAGTGCCACAATGCTTGAACATGATTATTATTCTCACTTTCAGGATTTCACTGTGTGAACATTAAGAAGCAGGCTACGGTCTCAAGAAACCTGCTTTAATTTAAAATAGTGGCAGTATGCACTGCCCCTATGTCCCAGGGGTCACAAGTTCAAATCTGAGCCATGCTACATTGTCATCAGATGTCGGAGTCAGAGAGAGCACAATTGGCCAAGTGGGTAGATGGCGTGCTCTCTCCCTTCATCACTCTTAAAGCTATGTTGGACAGCAGAGCCATTTGTTAGCTGATGTGTTGTTTGAAATGCATCAGAGGAGATGTGTTAAGTCCTTTCCCTCCTAGTGTCAAGGGCATTACTAGTGTTAGGCGGAGCTACAAATAGGTGGGTTAGTTGACAGTGCAAAATTGGGAGAAAAGGGAACAAATATATATATATATATATATATATATATATATATATATATATATATATATATATATATATATATATATATATATATATATATTCTGCATGGTTGTACCTGTAAGTTGAACTCACGGGCCAGATCCAGAGCCTTCAAGTATGCCGCATCGCCGCTTTTGTTCTGCTCAACCGCATGGTTTACCAGGCTTAGAGCTTTCGCCTCTGAACCATCAATCACCCGAGCAGCAAAGATCAGTTCCTTAGCCAGAGATACACCTACAATCCGTGGTAGACGCTGTGTACCCCCTAGACAGAGAAGAAGAGACAAAAATAGGGACAGAAAATGAACTTTACGGTCACGTTCACGTGCCAACTTAATTCAGAAGCAGATGTCAGAGATCACATAAGCAGACCAATAATGCATAAAATTCTTTGAATATAGTAGATATTTTCCACAGTACCAATCACACATTTGGACACGTACCAAAAGCTCTTAAAGTGCTAAGATAAGATTTGTTTTTATATAAAGACTTAAGAACTGCTTCCTGTGGTACCAAACAACTGAACTGGGTAATTCAACTTAAATAAATACCAAAACTCCAGAAAATTATTTGGAAATTCTATGCATTTGAGGTAAAAAAAAATAAATAATAAAAAAAAATAATAATGCTACACAGCAAATTCTGTGAATCAACCAAACATTTTCAAAGGAGATGTGTGCGTCTCTGTGTGTGTTAAGCATTGAAGCAATTGGGAGAAATTGGAAGAATTAGGTCACTTGGGAGAACTTTGGAGAATTAGATGTGAGATTTAAAACTTTGTGACAACCTCGGTAGGTAAATTAGCATCATTTCGATCGTGAGTGGGATTTGGGACCTGCCTACCAAACTCAATGTCAGTACATGTGACTGTTTCTGAAACCCAGAAACTTTTGGAACAGAAAACTAACAGTAACAATCAAATCCAAGAGAATTCCAGCAGCTTTGGTTAAGAAACCCAGAAAGTATCTGGGGCTTTTCAGAAAAGGCCTTACAGTACTGAAGCTTCAGTGCTTCAATGATTTTCATCAATCTGTGTCCTTTAAATACTCCCCAACAAGTAGTTGTCAGCAGCCAATAAAAGCTCAGCGTATGCACATCTTCTTCAAGCACTGGAAAAGCCTCCCAAGAGGCTCCTCATGAGGCTGTTTGAGAGAATGCCAAGAGTGTGTAAAGCTGAATCAAGGCAAATGTACTTTATAGGATCAACAGTTCCATTTTTAATTTGGAAGTTTTATTTTGTTAGTTTAACACATTTGGGCACTCCAGAGTATTGTGTGTGGTATGTCAGACCATACAAATTGATTTCACATTATTTGCAAAAGTTTCGATACTTAAAAGAATCTCCAAAATCGTCCAAAATTTTGACTGGTACTATATGCACATGCTAAGTGCTGCTGTCTTATTTGCAGAGACAATAAACAAAAGGCCACGTGGCTTCATAAAAACGAACTGCTTGACATTTCAAAACCCAAGCGGAGCTGCTCCAGGAAAAGCTTAACTTCCGTAATAATGCATTAAGTTGGCTCCATTACATCAGTGCATTAGCCTAGCAAACCCCATGGCCCAGATGGATTATTAAGATGATGTCAACCTCAAGTCATAATTTTCCCAGCGTCTGAAAGAAACACCAACATGACTCAATTCTCCACACGCTTGACTGGTAGATAATCATTAATTGCAAACGTAACAGGGGGGCTTAAACAGCCCCTGATCACTGACGTAACACAGGACAGTCCCGATTCCACCACATTATGTAATTGCTGTCTCTTATAGACTGATGGGGCAAACAGGCTGAAATCAATCTTGCTGTTCAGCATTATCCATTATCACGGCTGTAAACCCTGCAGAAGCATATAGCAGAAAACCAATGACTTCCTTTGACCTGAAGGCTCTACAGTGCTGACAGCTCAGCCTCTGGGTTCAAGGTGATGTTACACAGCGGACTTTCTGACCTCTTCAATGGCAGCTGACAGTGACCCCTCCCAACTGACCCTTTCAGTGACCCCCCCCCTCCCAAAAAAAAAAGGATCAGCCTGATAAAGCAGCATGAAATGAGAAGACATTCACACTCTGAAGTTCACATTTTACACCAGTTGTAAGAGTTGTAAGAGTGGCCTTGCTTTTTCCAAACTGCATTTCTAACTCCTTTCTAGCTGAATGAAGCGGTTTTAAAAATGATTAGCATTGCTGCTGATTGCAATTCCAGTCAAGGACTGTTTGAGGGACACAAGTACTCGGTAGGTCTTTAACATGTTGAGATTTAGGATCTACCTACCATGTTTTACAAGGCAGCTTGGATTCTTAATTAAAGGCCTATTCACACAGACACAGATATAAAAAATATTAATAAATAAAACATTCGGATGCCATTTTTAATGTAGTGGATTCTTCTGTGAAAGTCCACAGCTCTCAAATTTCCACTTTTTCTTTTTCTCTGCTTCCTGCCTGTTTTAATATAGTGTTTATTAGTGAGGAAGCTCTATTTTGTGGCATTTGTTAGATGCTGTGGTAGAACTGAAGACCCGGTGTTCCTCCGAGCATGTCGGCTGTCCATGTATCAGAGGAGACCATGTATTAAGTCCTTACTCTCCACGTGTCGGGTGCCTTGCTAGAATAGGGGCGAAGAGGTGGGTTAATTGTCAGTACCAATAGACTCTGAGTGAACAGTTCTTAAGTAAGGTATTTTAAAGAAGGCCTTACTGTACTGAAAATGCTTCATTGGGGTTACAAAAGCAGCCCAGCCAAAAAGAAGTGATTTACAGTAAGGTGAGTGGAGGACATCACTTAATGTGCTTTTCTGGCATACATTTTTATTCATTTTGCCCAGCAGACCCTGGCCCCTGGTTCATTTGATTCCTAAAGACCGTGATTAGATTACACACAGCAAGAGCTCTGAACAATAATGGCTGTACTGGAAAGACAGAGAAAAACTCAGACTTGGCTTTAAAATAATGTCACAGGTCAGGCAGCTGATTTAAAACATTCTTTCTTTTTTCCTCTTCAGCTGCACACACTCACTGCTTTTGTACCAAAGTTCTTGAGAGGTTTCATTTATTTCAATCAAACGCACATTTTCCCTTCGCATTGCGCATTTGTGCACTAGATTCAATGGCTAATCAAGTCTGAGATCAGCAGCCACGGAAATAGCAAGTCTTAATGTGACACAAAAAAAGTCACAGTTACTCAAACATCTTACAAGAGAAATGCAAAAACTGTCCGATTTATTGAATACATGGGGAAAAGCGTGTGTCCAAACCAGGGAAATAAAATGATATAAGTAGCAGCTTATATAAGCAGGAGATGCTAAATGAATAACTTAGTTCAAGTTGTTCTATAAAAAATGGGTTCAAAAAATAAACTGGTAACAGCTTGTGGAGCATTAGGAAGCTTTTTTTGTGCTGAAGACATCATTGTAAGGAGGATGACAACTAGCTGGACAGCCTTCATCCCTGTAGCTCACGCGAACGGCTGAAGGGGGGAGACCTCGGGACGCGAGCGTGTGAAGGAGTAGACGCCGTGATGCAAATGGCTGACAGAGTAGACCTCGGGACGCGAGCGTGGCGTGTGATGGAGTAGACACCGGGGACGCGAGCGTGTGATGGAGTAGACACCGGGGACGCGAGCGTGTGATGGAGTAGACACCGGGGACGCGAGCGTGTAAAGGAGTAGACCTGGGGACGCGAGCGTGTGAAGGAGTAGACCTCGGGACGCGAGCGTGTGAAGGAGTAGACCTCGGGACGCTAGCGTGTGAAGGAGTAGACGCCATGATGTAAATGGCTGACAGAGTAGACCTCGGGACGCGAGCGTGTGAAGGAGTAGACGCCGGGACGCAAACGGCTGAAGTAGTAGACGCCGTGATGCAAATGGCTGACAGAGTAGACCTCGAGACGCGAGTGGCTGAAGGAGTAGACTCCGGTACGCGAGCGTGTGATGGAGTAGACGCCGGGACGCGAGCGTGTGATGGAGTAGACGCCGGGACGCGAGCGTGTGATGGAGTAGACCTGGGGACGCGAGCGTGTGAAGGAGTAGACGCCGGGACGCGAGCGTGTGAAGGAGTAGACGCCGGGACGCGAGCGTGTGAAGGAGTAGACCTGGGGACGCGAGCGTGTGAAGGAGTAGACCTGGGGACGCGAGCGTGTGAAGGAGTAGACCTCGGGACGCGAGCGTGTGAAGGAGTAGACCTCGGGACGCGAGCGTGTGAAGGAGTAGACCTCGGGACGCGAGCGTGTGAAGGAGTAGACGCCAGGACGTGAGCGGCTGAAGGAGTAGACGCCATGATGTAAATGGCTGACAGAGCAGACCTCGGGACGCGAGCGTGTGAAGGAGTAGACGCCGGGACGCAAACGGCTGAAGTAGTAGACGCCGTGATGCAAATGGCTGACAGAGTAGACCTCGGGACGCGAGCGGCTGAAGGAGTAGACCTCGGGACGCGAGCGTGTGAAGGAGTAGACGCCGGGACGCGAGCGTGTGAAGGAGTAGACGCCGGGACGCGAGCGTGTGAAGGAGTAGACGCCGAGACGCGAGCGTGTGAAGGAGTAGACGCCGAGACGCGAGCGTGTGAAGGAGTAGACCTCGGGACGCGAGCGTGTGAAGGAGTAGACCTCGGGACGCGAGCGTGTGAAGGAGTAGACGCCGGGACGTGAGCGGCTGAAGGAGTAGACGCCATGATGTAAATGGCTGACAGAGCAGACCTCGGGACGCGAGCGTGTGAAGGAGTAGACGCCGGGACGCAAACGGCTGAAGTAGTAGACGCCGTGATGCAAATGGCTGACAGAGTAGACCTCGGGACGCGAGCGGCTGAAGGAGTAGACTCCGGTACGCAAGCGTGTGATGGAGTAGACGCCGGGACGCGAGCGTGGCGTGTGATGGAGTAGACGCCGGGACGCGAGCGTGTGAAGGAGTAGACGCCGGGACGCGAGCGTGTGAAGGAGTAGACCTGGGGACGCGAGCGTGTGAAGGAGTAGACCTGGGGACGCGAGCGTGTGAAGGAGTAGACCTCGGGATGCGAGCGTGTGAAGGAGTAGACCTCGGGACGCGAGCGTGTGAAGGAGTAGACGCCGGGACGCGAGCGTGTGAAGGAGTAGACCTCAGGACGCGAGCGTGTGAAGGAGTAGACGCCGGGACACGAGCGGCTGACGGAGTAGACCTCGGGACGCGAGCGGCTGACGGAGTAGACCTCGGGACGCGAGCGGCTAAAGGGGGTAGATCAACTTTACTAGAAAGGTAAGTAGTTGTCTGAGCAAGGAACCAGCACAGCTAAGGTCTTACAGTCTGCGGAAACTACGGAGCAGGGTAATGCTGTGTTTACATCATGCTGTTCATGCCTCATTGCAAAATGAATGTAAAACAGGGACAGTACGTTACCAATGGGGACTTGCATGCGCATGAGGTCGTGAGAACTCTATGCTTTTGGGTTCATCCTGTCTCACATTTTGCTCAGTTCTAACAGACTCACAATTTTAGTGAAAATCTGGTGTCACTTTCAGGCCATTGCCTCTGTAACATCAGAACCCTTGTTCTCATAAATTTGACTCAGGTTTTCAGGCTTTCAACTGGATTGCACAACTCTTACCCAAGCACTTGAGGGAAATATGTTTACACTTGAAGAAGAAAAGACATGTTGCATAAGCCTCCACTGATGAAGCAATTCTCAACTTTCACCATGCTAATGCACACGGCTAGAGTCTAGAGTCTTGTATGCACTCCCTCTCTCTTGCTTTCTTTCTCCACAGCAGTAAATCATACTAAATCCATATCTAGGCCACAGCAGGCTTGACTGACTGACTGACTGACTAACTGACTGACTGTTGGGTCTCCAGACTACTTGGCTATTTTTGTCTGAACTCGGCTGGATGGAGCTGTGCGTTTCCCAACACTTTGGCAGGGCAGCACGAATAGTAAGAAAACAAGGTCCCTCCGCGTACTCTCCAAACATTCATCTGTGTAACAGTGTTACTTTTGCAAAAAACAAGTGTGAGCTAACCATTAAAAAACAGCCAATTTTACACTTAGGCCAGCCAAAAGGCTAAACACATGATCTGCTTAAACCAAATGTTTCACTGTGATGCTACGACAATAAAGTAAAACAAATGCTGCCCAGCTATGAACGTCATTACCCGTGTCTGGAGGGTTCTGGAGGCCTTTTGGTGTATTAGCTACTGACGCACACACGCGCGCACACACACACACGCACAAGAGAAGCTGACTATCTGACACGTTCCAGTGAGTGAACTCATGGCCTTGTGCAACATTGTGTAACAAACAGGTCTTTTTTTCTAATGTGGCTGATATTTTGCAAGAAATTCGAGGAAAGCCTTGCATCACAACACACTCATAGCTAGTGGGAAAAGAGGTCTGTTCTTGTTACAGTACATGGACAACAAGGGGAAGGGGGGAGAGGGGGGACCTCAGTGCCTTGACATGTTTGTGAAAGTATGATGTACTATCAGGGTGTCTGGCCTGGAGCTTTGCCCTGAGCTGTTTTGAAACCGTCAGCAAGGGCCATTCAGCGAGATGAGTGTAACATATTGCATTCTGAGAACTGCTCAAAGGCAGGTCAAGAAATAGGCTGGTGTCGCCTCTGAGCATGTGGCAGCTGTGTGGTTCAGGCCATTTCAGGGGAAGAACAGAAGAGCTCTTGGAAGAGCCACCCAATCCCCACGGGGTTTAACCTGTTAGCGCTCAGACTCCCCGCCTGGGGGGGGGGGGGGGGGCTGACGAATGCAGCCATCACACCAGCACCATCTGCACAAGCCCAGACCAGGTGATTCATGAGACACGAGAGATTCTTGTCTACTTTCTAAGAACATTCAGGGTGTCTACGACAGGTGAAGAGGATACTTTTTGAGCTGTGGATAAGCAATTCACCGCACTCTCTCAAAAGCTTTAGTGCTCTTTCCCTATGCTCACACACAAACAGGTAGTGGGGTCATACATGGGTCCCACATGTATTATATATACACAGAAGCAACTAGATGCATTAAAGACCAATTTATATCTATGTATAAAAGTTTAAAAGCAAGACAGGCTGGTTTGAGTATTTCAGTAACCGCTGTTCTTCTGTGATTTTCACTATCACTTTTGTCCCGAAAATGCTTAAGACACACACACACACACACACACACACACACACACACACACACAAAGGAAAGCAAGTTAACATTATTCAACAATAAATAAAACTCGTAACCAGTCCACACAAGAACACTTCACACCCATACCGGACAACCCCACTTTTCTATTTACACCAAGGTGATGTCACACCCTTCCTGAGAGTGCACACACACACACACACACACACACACACCTCATATTACAGAAGGCCCAGATTCCACTTCACTCTCTCCCTGTTACACAAGCAGTTCATCTCTTCACAGCACACTGCAGTACACAGAGTTGTAGAGAGACAGCGAATGGTTAATATTTTCTGCCTGTCTGCTGAAGTACTGTATGACCTCCTCGGTATGTCTAGTGAAGAGTATCCATTGCTTTTTATGACTTGGCTTCTGGTTATAGGTGAACATGAGCGCAGAACGCAGGTTAGGCTAAATAAAGGAAGTTTAAGGAAACTGAAAAGTCCAAAATGTTACCAGTATGGACGTAAACTATGCAAAGTGTCATTATGCAAATCAGAAGCTAAGCAGGGAGGATTGAAAGGAATGGTCCGGTTACTTTCGGAAAAGCAATGCTATAAATAGGACAGTTATTTTGATGATGGCGTGCGTATTGAGGTTAGCACCATGTGCACATACACCAACAAGCCATAACACCACTTCCATACACTCACTGTCCATTATATCAGCTTCACTTACCATATAATTACAGACTGTAGTCCATCTGTTTCTCTGTATACTTTAACAGCCTCCTTTCACCCTGTTCCTCAATGGTCAGGACCCACAGGACCACCACAGAGCAGGTATCATTTGGGTGGTGGGTCACTCTCAGCAATGCAGTGACCCTGACCTGGCAGTTGCGAGTGTGTTAGTGAGTGTTGTGCTGGTACGAGTGGATCAGACACGGCAGTGCTGCTGGAGTGTTTAAACACTGTGCCCACGCACTGTCCTCTCTGTTAGACACTTCTACCTAGCTGGTCCACCTTGTAGATCAGAAGACAGAAGCTCGGTCTGTTGCTGCACAGATTGTGTAGGTCATTCTCTAGTCCATCATCATGGTCACAAGATGCTGCCCACAGGACGCTGTTGGCTGGATATTTCTGGTTGGTGGACTATTCTCAGTCCAGCAGTGATGCTGGAAACACCTGAGAAAAGTGTCTAAAACACTTGTACCAGCAGCGCAACACACACGACTAACACACCACCACCACGTCAGGGTCACTGTAGTGCTGGGAATGACCCACCACCCAAATAATACCTAATCGGTGGGGGTCCTGAGCATTGAAGAACAGGGTGAAAGGAGGCTAAAAGAACTATGCGGAGAAACCGATGGACGACAGTCTGTAATTACAGAACTACAGAGTGCTTGTATGTGGGGAGTGATGCTGATGGAATGATATAATGGACAAAGAGTGACGAAACAAGAAGGTGGTGTTAATGTTATGGGTGATCTGTGAATCATGACCATGTCCTTACCCCTATATTTAAAATCTGCCATTTATTAAAACAGACCCCTGTAAAATTCGATTTGTATGCATGTAATTTACTGATCCCTGCCTGAGACTGTCACAGCTTAGGAAAATTTTGAGATTTGGCTTTATATTTATTTCCATCTCGTGTAAAAATGCCATGTCACAACAACAACCCATATTAAGAAGATCCTTTTGGCAACCAGTTCCATATGGAAATGGTTGCCAAAAGGATTTTCTTCTACTGCTGCATATGATCTATTCACAGGACGGACAACGTATACATTATGTATGACCAGAACCAGGACATTAGCCATATAGAGCATGACGGATCATAAATGATGCAACTGTTGGAAACAGTCTCTGATGTGCAACCTTGCTGGAGCATGTCAAGAGTGTATAAAACATAATAAACTACTGTAGTGAATGGCAACTTGTGTGAAAATTCAAGGTTTGGGTACAAATACTAAATACTGCTACTAAGTGGTGCAATTTGGTCCCATCTATCATTAGGAAATCACGGGTCTGAGTCCCGGTGATGCCACAAACATCTGTGACTGGGAGCCAAAAAAGCATAACCAAAAGCCTTAGTGGACATATATATATAAATCAGCTAGCTTAGAGAGTCTCCATAATACTGTTATACTAAGTTAAGTGTATGGACAAAAGTATTGGGACATCACCTGCTCATTAACCTTTATATCCAAAATCAAGGCCATTAAACAGATTTGCTATGAAGATCTGATTGATTTTAGCAACAAGAGCATTAGTGAGATCAAGATGTTGGATGATCACCACACCACCTCATTCCCAAAGTATTGGATGGAGCACAGTCATTCCAGAGAACACCGTTCCACAGCTCAATGCTTGGCGGCTTTATTTTCCTCTAGCCCACTCCCAGCATTAGGCATGGTGCCAATAGGTTCATATTTACCTCCAGAGAGTCCTTTACTATTTGTAGACCTTCTATAAAGGGACTAGATAAGAGGTGTGTGTCCATCTACACATCTGTGTCAGCAAGGGGTGCAACTTAAAGTAGCTGAATTAGAAGGGGTGTCCATAGAGATTTGGACATATAGTGTACATACACCAAATGTAGTAAGATTTTGGATCCATGTTGACCTTGCAATTAGTTCAAATAAGATTGCTCATCTCACAACGATATCAGCTAGTGCCCAAAAAGTGGGTTAAATTGTTTATACAATGTGCTGCATGGGTTTGGCCCACTTTTTCCTCACGTTGTATTTTTCCCCCACTGCTTAAGTTACTATCAGCCATCTCCAAGCAACAGCACGACCCCGTTCCTGAGCTTCATTCAACCTGGATTTGTTTACATTTTGATCCCTTTCCTCCTTCTACCTCCCCTCACCCACTAAAGCTGTTTATAACATCCAGGCTTAACTCAATTTATTAATTGGATTTGCTCCAAAATTTGCCACTTTTGATCTGAAGGCTGTGGCGAATTTTGAGCTAGAGGTTTTGATAAAGGCTTTTGATGTGTGTGTGTGTGTGTGTGTGAGTGTGTGTATGTGTGTGTGTTTCCCTGCGACAACCTGATAGGAGTGTAGAGTTCTGATACAACATGCAGTTTCATAAACAGGGGAAGTAGCTAATGTAGGTCAAGGCTCTGATACCTTTTATCGTTATGTATCATTTAGCACTTCTGCCACGAGTTGCACAACAGGATTTAACACTCTACAGAGTTAAAGATTTAGACTTAACTGAGTCTAAAAAAACAGTGTAAATTCAGTTCTCATGCCAATGTAGTGAGAGAAAACAAAAAAACATCTGATCCAGTGCCCTCAGGCCCTTAACAGGTACTACCAGCTGGCATTACACAACATACCTCAAAGGCATTGTGGCACCAGCCTTATACCACAATACTGACATTGCAAAAGTGTTCAATATGCAAATTAGCCTCCTGGATGAATCAAGGGATTCCCATGATCTGACAAACTAAGTAAACATTTATGGATATACATCAAGAGTTAAGCAATCTGTTCTCATATTAAAAGGCAAATGCAGTGTTAATCTCATCACTGAATTTATTGATGGGTGTCTTTTGATTTACAGATTTTATAGAATGTCCAAATGTCCTGATAAACACCAATCAGCCAGATCATCAATACCACCGAACATCAATACCTCTGCCTGCCCCCGAGTGCACAATTGGCCACGCTCTCTCCGTTAATCAGCCTTATGTGATGTTGGTCGGCACAGGTGTCTGTTAGCTGATGTGGTGGACTGACTTCACGATACTTCTGAAGGCGACCCCTGTAAGTTATGAAGTGGGGTCTCCATGGATCACATCAATGGAAGAGAGAGTTTTTCCTGCTCCATGGTGCATACAAGTAATTTATGGTTATCAGTTCCAGGCACTCCTTTTCTATTGGCCATATGTCTCCACAGGGACTACACAAGATGTGTGTATGCAAATGTACGTCAGCAATGGCTGCGCCTTAAAGTAGCTGAATAAATTCATTAGAAGGGGCGTCCATGAACATTTGGATATGTACATACAGTGCATCTAATAATTAAAAAAACTGCAATATGACTTCCTCCCTTAATATCGCTCAGTTCTGTCTGTGTTTTGACCAGCAGTTCACTTCCGAAGTGCTGCAGTCATGTGCACAGTAGATGTGGGCATCATGTGCAGAGTGTGTCCAGCCGCTGGAGGAGAGAAAGAGTGTTTGTGAGCCACTGCTGCAGCTCTATTGAGGGATCTGGGCCAGGCTAATAGTGGCGTGGGAAGGACCAAAAAGTGGGTCAGTGGAGCTGTAGTCTTTCTCTTTCAGTGTGTCGCATGCATCTCACACACACACACACACACACACACACACACACACACACACACGGAATAAATGCTCACTTCTTAAACATGAGTTATCCTTGTTATTCCTCTGCCCTGAAACTTCCAAAAGCCCTGTCTGTTTGTCTTATTCACATGTTTATGTATGAGCGAGAAAGCGCGCGAGAGGGAGTTTCACCACCTGTGTTCCTAAAATAAGACCCTGCTGCAGCGCTCAGCGTTCCTCAACAAACATTAAGCAAGGGGGATGAGGCCCTAGAGCCATTCGTGTGGAGGGCTGTGTTATTTACACTCCCAAAATAAAAGTGCCATAAAAGGTTCTTTGAGAAATGCCACAAAAAAAACAACTTTGAGAGGAAGAACCTTTAGAAGGATAAAAGGTCCCTCACACATTGTAGAACCTTATCCTTATGTGGAGAGTTCTTCAGAAGATGACTCACTAAACAATCATCCATTGAAAGCTTTTTGAGGGAAGCGAATGGCAATGGTTTCACAACCTTAGCATCTTCCCTGCACCAAACACACCTGATCCAACTAAATCAGGGCCCAGTTTCCCCAAAAGCACCTTAGCGCAGAATCCCATTAAACACTACACTAAGACCAGAACACTACGAAGCCTCTGAGACGCGGCTCAGCTTATTACGCAAGAACACTCCAGGACCATGACTGAAAACACATTGTTCTGTGGGGTCCAAATAAAAACTAAAAATTCTATTCTAATTCTACCTTTAATAAAGCGCTTACTTCACTTGTTTATTATCTATTTTAAAACATATATTAGGTGAGATTTTAGGTATTTTTACATTCATTCTTTCAGACTGACCAAGCTTTCAAACTACTGACATCTGAGAAATTAAGAGCCAGTTTAATTCCAGGAATCTGAGCCAACTTGCAGAAGTGCCACCAAAAAACATTACGCCAGACTTAATATGAGAGCATTTCTATTGGCAAATTAATTCTTCAGAATGCTCATGCTGCAGTTTGTGAACGGAGGTCCAGAACTTCCTGATGCAGTAATAGACGCGAGAGGTCACAGGAGATGGTCTCTCTGATTAATGCTGCTATCAGCTGAGCCATCTTGCACCTGGAAGGGATGGTGAAATCAAATCATTTCATGTCTGTAACTGCTCAAATACAGCCTTATCACCAATTCCAACTTGAAACCTGCCGATCCCAATTCCTGAGAAACGAATGAGTCATACGGCCACAGAAAACCATATTTAATAACACAAGGTGGACAATCTTTCCACAGTATTTTCCCTGCAACATTACTCAGATTTCCTGAAATACGCTGGAACTACAGGAATACGCTTGAAATTACTGCTTTTAACCATAAGAACAGACTGCAGACACACTAAGTGTTCAAATGTTTGTGGGTACCTCCTTCTAATAAATGCATTTAGCTACTTTAAGTTGCACCCTTTGCTGACACAGATGTGCAAATAAAGGTGCCACTGTAGAGAAGTACTGCCAATAAAATTACAGTAGGACTCCCTGGAGCAGATTAACATGAACCTATTGACTCCATACTAGAGGGGTATAAAGCCCACCCCCCAGCAATGAGCTGTGGAACTGTGTTGTTTTTGTTTTCTTTGTTTTTTTGGAATGATGGTGCTCCATCCAAAATCTTTGGGATGAGTTGAGGAGTTAGGGAGGAGTTAGGGTGGCAATCATCCAATCATCCAACCTCCTGACTTCACGAACGCTATTGACGCTGAAAGCAATCAAATCCTCATAGCCTTCCCTGGACAGTAGAGACAGTTACTCCAACAAGAGCTGGACAAACTATTATTAATTCCCTTCATTTCAGACACAAGAAATAATGAATGAGCAGGTGTCCCAATACCTTTGTCCATATAGCGCCTACCATGATACAAGAAGCTAGACTCTTTCAAATAAAAGGTCCCTAACTGGTTCTTGACTTGGACAAACGGTTCAAGAAACAACAATGTTGAGGTTCTCATGTCTCATTTAGGAATATGACCGTCTCAAAAAATAAACCCATTAACAGGGTCTTTAAGGAAGAAGGTGGTGCTTCTAGGACACTGCTTCAAAAAACCCTTTTTGTTGCAGTCGTTTTAAGAATGTACCCTAGAAGAATATAGAGGAATCGAGGAGCAGGATTGATGGAGAAAACTCCTGCTCACAGCGAAGATACAGTGAACAGTAGAATCTGACTGACTGCACACAGTCTTTGTTCATGCACACAAATCTTTAAAAGGCTTCCTGGGTAGCACACGGCATTCCCCGCTGGAAGCCGCTTCCGCTGGTATTTTAAGCGGCTTCTCTGGTATTCAGACAGGTGGGCAAGTCAAAATCTGTATCCGGGTCATGGAGAGGAAGAGGAGAAAAAGGAGGATCAGTATGGAAAAAACAGTAACTTTTAGGGCTTCTGGACGCACCCCAGGTGTTTGGACCAGTAGAAGAGGTTGTCTGAGGCCAGGCACCAGAGAGTGTGTTTAAGGCATTGGCTGGTTCCCCATCAGGCCATGGTACTGGAGATGGAAACTCGAGGACACGCTGGCCAAGGCCCCCAACAGCTGACAGAAAGCCTCCCAAAATTGCCTGCCGGATTGGGGCCCTCTTTGGATACTACATCCCTGGGGAACCTGTAGACCTAACAAACTTTTGGTAACTACTATAGGTTTTACTACAGTTGCAGTTTTATTTAATAGTTTGAAATTGATAGTTTGAAAATGAAACTATGTGAGATAAGGAGGACAAAGCTTGCGAGAACTGTGCAATGCTGCATAACCAGTGTCATATTTGTGTAAAATCCCGTAGTATTACTCCACCAACTCAGTCCACATGCTTCCTTCACTTTCAGTGACCATTCTGTGTCTCTCAGCTCATCCAGAAATGCACACAGTAATGTCCTTTTTATTTATTTATTAATATTTACCCAATATTTTCCACATCAATTTTAGATAGCCAATTACCTAACTGACTCGTTAGTACACTCAACTCATCACATGTAATGCTCCCAACACTGGGGGGGGGGGGGGGTGACATGTACCAGATACCCAGCTCCAATACATTGGCTAATAGACACCCGTGCTGGCCAGCGTTACACTGAAGTAACGAGGGGATAGAGTGATCCCACTCTACCCACCCGGAGTAGAGGGAAAGGCAAATTGTGCTCTCTCTGGCTTCGGCTGCTGATGGCAGGCAGCATAACCCGGGACTCAAAACAGCAATCCTTGTGGCGTCCTTTTTAAAGGGCGCCTCAAACTGCGAATTCCTCTTCCTGACTGTAGGGGCTGCTTTAACTAGTCATACATTACTGATCTGTTCCCAAAAGAAGCTTTCTTCTGATTGTCCTGCAGTGGCTTTAAGGAATACCTGGTAGCATGAGATGCACAAGGTTCACATAACTGCAGACTTATTGGTCAGCTAATTAAGGGAGATACTAAAGAAAGGGACAGAGAAGAAAGACAAGAAAGAAGCAAACAGAAGAAGAAGAGAAGAGAAGCGAGAAGGCAGACGTCCAGGGACTCTGCGGCTCTCTCTTTCAGATGGATTGCGCTTAATAACAGGTCAGTGAGTAAATTTGTTCCAGGGCACCGGGCAGCACGACTGCCAAACGAAAAAATGTTTTGTGCTGACGTTTGGGCCTCACTCTATTTCCAGCGACCCAAAGCACATCGAATACATCTCCAACAGCTGGCGCTTGGCCAAGGCTCTGGTGACCTATTTTCACACAGGAGGAAAAACTGTGTGGCGCGCCGGCGTTTACAGTCACTCTCACTGGCTTTGCTCACTCTGACCCACAGCAAATGGACTGGGAGGGGTTCACGAGGACTCCTGCCACTGCAGACAGATGGAGAAAATAGTCAGAGAGTCACGTAACTCACTAATCACAGTCTTCTCTGTGATACACTATATGGACATAAGTATTGGGACACCTGCTTCTTCATAACCCCCCCCCCTCCATCCCCCAAACTGAGGGTTTAAAAAAAAAAAAATGATTCTACAGATCCGTCCATCTCTCCCATCCTTCAAAAACTCACTGGTCTCTCCATCTACAGAAGCACAAAGCCTTGGTATAGTTGTGGATGACCTTTAAGCATTCTAGACCCATGCTGCAAATCTGACTCTGTCATGCAGATTTCTCCTTTTCGACATCTGGAGAATTCGACCTTTTCGCTCTAGAGAAGCCACCCAGACGCCTGTTCAGTTTCTTGTCATTTCAAGACTTGACTACTGCGACTCCCTTGGTTGGTCTTCCTATGCGTACCACCAGGCCCTTGCAATTGATCCAGACCTTGGTGCCATGTTCAGCCATGTAACTTCTCTACTGCCTTCCCTTCCCTGGCTTCCTGTAGCTGCTTCCCGCACCAGATTCAAAACCCTGACGCTGGCCTACAATGCCAAGACTGGACCAACCCCTCCGTACTTGATGGAAGTGGTCAAAAGCCGATCTCCACCAAGAGCCCTTCCAGCTTCAAGTACGGCTCGGCTCAACCGGCCATCCTTTAAGATCCATGGAAAACAAGCATCCAGGCTTTTTTTCTGTCCTGGCACCGAAGTAGTGGAACGAACTTCCCCTGCGTGTCCGAACTGACTTTAATATTTAGTATATATTGAGTATCTAAGCTCAGAGGCATCTTTTGGACTATAGCCAATACAAACTAGCCAACATTTTCTGAGTAAACAGTGAAGTCACTCAGGAAATGAGTGTCTGCTGCATACCTTAAACCCCTTAAAATGCAGAAAAGTGTTATTATAAACTTCTATTACCAAAGAATAACTCCTCCAGTTTGTACAGAAGTCCCTATAGTTACTGAGTAATACACCTTAGTGTGTAATATGCCTTACTGCGTGTTAAATGTGGGGTTGAATGTAAAAATCTTATGTACTTGCATAACAAAAAGAGGCTAATAGGCTGAATTAATACTAGGTCCTTATCTATTTACAATAATTTGTTCTCAATGCCACTTCTGAATAAGTAAGCAGTCTAAAATCTGTTATTATACTGAGTATTATGTTATATATGAGTATTATACTGTTTTAGAAGCTCTAAACTCCATTAATAATTCCAGATCAAACTTTCCCAAACTTCAGAAACTAATCAGATGAACATGATTTATCTCTCACTCCAGATGCAGTCGAGCAGCCAAGACATGTTTGGCATCTCTGGTTTGCTTCTTCAGTCAGAGTCAGAGTCGAACACTGCTAACGGACACTAGACGGTCACAGATCTCTGTAAACAAGCGTCCAAAAAAAAGTCTCTCAACCCTGTAAAAATGCACACAGATCTTCATTTCCTTCACACAAATGAATCAGTGGGGTTTAGAACATGGTATGCCTGACTTACCTAGTTGATAAACACAAAACACACTTCTCCACAGAGCTCAATGGTGGGCTGCCATTTGAGCAACGCTTCCAATCTTAGTAAATCAGCATGGATGGATGACATTTAAGCTAACTCATGTAACTCATGTCTTTTTACTTGATTATACAGCTTTCTGATTGATTGTGGATTTTTTTTTTACAGAGATGAGTTTGGGGACAGTCCCAGCCCACAGACTCTGCTAGTTATGGTAATACAGGTTGCTACTCAAACCAGGCCGTGTGTCCACAGCAAACAGGGATCCTCGCTAGGCTAAAAGTTAATGCTAGCTTTTACCATCCCAAACACACTGGACTACCACTGAACTACCTCCTCCAAATCGGAGCCAAATACACATCAAGTACTGTGTAATATGTTTTACATCGGAAAAAAGACTCGAGAAAGACAAACCCAGGAACATCAGTAACGTCAGCAACATGAGAGACTAAGCTTTTCTCAAGAAGTGTATTACATCTGCTAGTATTTATAAAATGCTAAAGAACCCGACAGAACTTGTAAGCATTACGGCACCTCTTCATATCGGTTCCCTGGGGAAATTGCTCAGCAGTGCGAGCCAGAGTCTGAAGGATGTCCTGCTAAAATGTCACGAGCCTGGTCCTCCAGGCGGATTTGGAAAGAAAAACAAAGGGCACCTAAATGTATGCGAGAGTCGGCATCCACCCGCCGGACTGAGCTTCGCTGTGAGCCTAATTAAAACATGAAACCTTCCCCAACATTCACAATGCCATTTGCCAAACAGCTGCCTGTGAGGAACACTGGCATTTTCACTGACAAACACAAAATGGAGGTACCAAGTTTAACTCGTCATTTCCTTCATCAGCTGCTTTTTTTTTTTAATAAAAATGGAGAACTGAATCCTTGATGACCCCTTGATTTCTTTTAAAAACAAAGAGCCAACTTGTGTAAATCACACTTCACAGTTATGACTGCTCAACATGTGGTTCTGAATAATCATTATTTTGTTTTCTTTGTCCTCCTTTTCCTGGTCTAGATGCCAGAAACAGACAGTGCTCTGTTTGGCAGGCTGGGCTATGGTTTTATTTTTAGAATGAGGTAATTGGAGCAGTAATCTTATTTTATTAAAAAATTCCTTGGATGGGGCTCAACATCAGTGGAGTGTGGGCAGACATGGATTGACCCATTTCCCCTAACCCACAATACATGACTTGACCCTGACAAAAACAGCTGAGGGAATCAAGTCTGCACTTGGGAACTGGGAACAATGGGAAAGTTATTTATCCCACTAATTCATCCTTACAGTGTTGTAATAATAATAATTTAAAAAAAAGGTAATGTAAGGTACTGCCCTTACATTAGAGTAGTTACAGTGTGCAGATTTTGGTAAAATTATAAAATAAGGAAAATGTGATTTTAGCTTTTCACTACAAAAATCTACTTAGTCAATATTAGCACCAGTGCAGAGCATAAAATCAGGCAGAAATGAGCCAGCAGCTTTAGGTAATCTTCACATTACCCAGATAAATAAAGAAAAAAAAAGGGGCGTGATTGATTGTGATAGAGGGGCTGTTTTGAGTACTTTATGAAAAAAGTCAACGGAGAACGGCCAGATTGGTTCAAGCTGACAGAAAGGCTACAATCACTCTACTAGATAATTACTCTGCACTACTGTGGTGAACAGAAGAGCATCTCAGAATAAGCAACACATTCAATTTTAAGGCTAATACAACAGCAGAAGCACAACACCATGTCGGTCAGGTTTCACTTCTATCAGCTAAGAACAGAAAGCTGAGGCTGCAGTGGACAGTATATGAGGCATTTCAGCTTTCAAAAACCTTAACAATGTTTTATTTGGTTGCACAAATCTGCAGAACGGATACTCACCTGCGCCTGGAATGATGGCCAGCTTTGTTTCGACTAGACCCATTTTGGCAGAAGTAGCTGTAGACGGAGAGAAATGATTAAACAAAGGGAACGAAAGAAAGAAAAAAAAAAAAAAAGAAAAAAAAAAGTACCTTCATTCAAATATTACATATTACATACATCACAGTATAGTTTTAATAATTTCACAGCCAAAAGTATTCAGACACAATTTGGCAAACGCTCAGTTAATACCCTTGACTTCAGAAGGAACGTGAATGAACAGGTGTCTACAAACATGACACTTCTTTACACTATTCTATTTTCCATCAATTAAACAAAATAATTGGGAGGAAAGATTCTAATTTTCCATTTATTTCCTATGAGAGAAAATCTGGAACTCTGTGGCACTCCTGACACCCAGTAACAACAATAACACCCTCAAATATTTCTGCTACAGACACTGCCACAGAAACCTGCTTTTAAACAGACTCGGTATGAAAGCATATGGTGTGGCACTTCTGCTAAGTGGGAAACGTGTTAAAGCATCATGAGCAGATTTCCAAGTCCAAACTTGGGTGTGTGAGCTGAGAAAGCAAGAGTGAGGACATCTGTTCACTGTCAGTGCATTGCAATATGTGGGTGTTAATTCACTAGAGGGGATACAGACACACACACAGACACTCAGTGGGTGAATCAAAGAGGATCCACGATGTGCCATACCTTACTATTTAGGGTCTTGGCTTTTCTAACATCCACTACAGCTTTTGTTGTTTTTTTTAATACTAAAATTTGCCAAACAATTAAAAACATGACCTTAAATTGTTTATTTAAAAATGCTAGCTCAGACTTATGTTTTGTCCCCAATTAAGATTTTTTTTTGCCCTGCAGTATTTGGTATTGAGCACTGTAATACTACACATGATATCAGCACTAAAATCATGACAACCTCATTAAAAATACTTAAGAATATGTAAACTAATGCACTGGATAATTTTTTTTAATAATAAAGTGTGTTTTGCTATTGTTAGGAATTTAGAAATTAATAAAAAACGCAGATTTACACATCAGATAGGAAATTCGTTAGACAAACTGCTTCAACATTACACAGATATACAGATTTCATTGCTATTTTAAACCAATATTTTAATCCAGTATTTATTGAACTCCAGTAGAGCAGAATATTAAGGTAATGTTGAATCCATATTTCCCCTTAAAGATAATACAGGTTAATTCCACAAGTCCCTGATTGGTGCATTCCATCAGTATCTACAGATGCTGATGCTGATACACAAGCACTTATTACCTTTAGGACACACAAAAAAAAATGTTAAATGTATTACACACTGATCAGCCATAACATTAGCATCAGGTGAAAGGAAACCAATGACTGTGGCATCTGTGAAGGAGTGGATACATTCAGCATCAAGTGAACAGTCGGTTCTTGAAGGTGATTTGTTGTTAAAAGCAAAAAAAAATGGTCAAGCATAAAGATCTGAGCCACTTTTGACAAGAGCCAAATTCTGATGGCTAGACGACTGGGTCAGAACATCTCCAAAACACCAGACAGGTCTCGTGGGGTGAGCCCTGTGTGCAGTGGTCAGTACCTACCAAAAGTTCTCCAAGAAAGGACAACCCGTGAACCCGGCGACAGGGTCAGGAGCAACCGGGACTCATTAATGGAGGCCCCACCTCTCAACTTACAGGAAAGGATCTGCTACTAACAAGGGAGACCTACTCTATATGCAGGTGGTGCTAATGTTATAAGTGTGTATTTTATAAAACAATTGTTCAGCCTCACCTAAACATTGATCTGGAGGTCTAACCTTGGTATGAGATAATAATAATAATAATATTGTTGTTATTGTTACAAACACCACACTTAAACGAAGCAACCCTGCTTAACACAAGATGCAAGCATTCCTTCTCTGATGATAATTTAAGCTACAGGACATGTTCTCATGTTCTCACACACACAATAGTTCATGTCTCACCTGCTACTCTGATGTCACAAGACAGGGCCATCTCAAGCCCTCCTCCAAGAGCTGCTCCATCAATGGCTGCAATAGTTGGCATGGGCAGATTACCTAAAGCCAGACGAAAAAAGGGAACATTAAAATTATTAAAATAATAAGGATTGATCTAATTAGCATTCACATTTACCTAAAGACTCAGCACAGTCATAAAACTACACTGAATAGAATACAATTGGCTTTCAACACACAATCACAACTCACTCATACAATTACTGTATAATTCAGTTAACTGAGAAATTTACAATCTGATACTGAACTGAGTCATAGTGTGGAAGCAGCTGGAATATACTAAAAATAAGGGTATAGAGCCAGGTACACAGTGAATATGAACAGCATTCACCCCCTTGGATGTTGTCCCCGTTAATAGTGGATTCATAGTGAAGAGAGATTTCTACAAAGTAATGGTAATTAAACAGAAAAATATAATGTAAAGTAAGTGATAAATATCCCCACCCCATTAAAGTGACTCAACGGAGGTATAGCTAAATAATAATAATAATAATAATAATAATAATAATATAGGAGTCATAAGGGTTGCTTTCTCCTTTATACACGGTCACAGAGTTTGTGAGGAAAGCCTCCTCTAGGCAGATTTACGCAAGTGCCGTATTCCTTCTAGTTCTTAGTGATTGATTTAACTGAACCCCAGGGGATGGTCAGTGACTTTTGAATTATTTTTATTTTGTATCCATTCCCTGACTTGTACTCTTTAATAACCTTTTCTGGGAGTTGTGCAGAGAGTCATTTCGTCTTCATGGTGCATTTGTAGCCAGTAATTCTGATTATCCATGGCCTGGACCTTCCAAACTTGTCTTAATACTACAAGCACTTGAGACACAATTACTGCACAAGTGATCTCTATTTCACTGGCTGTGAGACTATTAGTGCCAACTTCCCAAACCTCTGTTGAATTAGGTCAGTCACATAAAAGTCAGTGAACATTCATGCAGTCACTTATTTTACAATGTATATTTTTATTTTGTTGAAATTACTTTGCAGAATTACTTTGTTTTCACTTTGACATTAGTGTTCATAATATATTTATATATCCAATATAAATCCAATAAAAGGGAAAACAGGGGGTGAATACTTCTATAGGCAGTGTAATTCTGCACCTAAATCTGAAACAAATTATAATAATTAATAGTTCAAATGATAAACTTAATTAATTAATTAATGAATTAACTAATAATTCTCCAAAGCCAAATCCTAGAGAGCCTTTGAATTCGAAGAGTATTTCTGGTGACAGAGTTTATTGCTGGCTAACTGAGTTGGGATATGGGCAATAATGAACAGAACTGGAGTGAAAAACAATCCTACAGCACATTTTTAAGACGTCTAACATCCAACTTTCTGGTAACTTAAATGCATGACCAATGGCCCAAGTGGCCACTGCATCAAATCCCCATCAGTTATGTTAACATTACCAGTGTAAAAGCTAACGCCAGCAGGATGTAGCATTCTTACAGTCTCACTCAAATCCTCTTATTTCTATAGTGCGGTGATTTTACTCAGGCAGGGAATCAAACCCTAATTTATTACTGGAGTGCAAGAATGTTATCACAGCTCACACGACCGTGCTCTATGCTCCATGCCATGCCCTCTTGGAACTCCCAATCACATGACAACAGAGGGAATGCTTAGACAGTTGCGCCACCCAGGAGTCCCCAATTACCTCAATGACTTCAGTCTCTTAGCGTTTAACTTTCTAAAGTGTGGAACTGATTCATCGCAAATAAAGAGTGAGACATAACTGAACCTCTGTGGACAGTGACAGTAGTGCAAATGTGAGAAATATGGGAACCTTTGCACTGCAGTTACTTCAGCCATGTACTGCAAGTAAAATGGGGAAGGAAGCCCATCTTTCAGTGATGCTACACAAGTTATTCTGTGAAATTAAACTTCGCTTTAAATATCTATTTTCCAGGAGAGAGGATGTGATCAGTTATGTCATTTCAGAAGCAGCTTCCTCAACACTATTTTAGTATACAGGCTCCTCTGAACTGGTATTTATATCTAGAAGTGTAAAAACCTTTATCATTCGTACCTTTAGCTTGAACACAATTTTCAAGGAAGAGAGAAAAAAAAAAGTAAACATGTAACGACAAGGGTTTCTTGTTTCTCTAGTCTGCCCTATAAGCAAGGGCATAGGTTTGATTTTTTCATGTCAAGAGCCTTTATTTAGAGATATGACAGCCAACACACTCATATGGAAGCGTTCACCTGTCAGTATGTTTCTGAGACAATAATTACACACTTTTGGTTATGTTAACAAACAGCATCACAGTTGGCTTCCTGTACTTATCGACAGCACATCTAAACAAGGGCCTATATTAGTACCATTCTAAGGGCCTGTGACCATTTATTAATTGAGTATTTAGACAGAATAGTTTGGGTTCTATCACTACATGTCCAAAGGGTATGGCTAAGTAAGTTAAGAAATGCTGACACATGCACACACACACACAGAGCAAGTCCCTGTAGAGGAAAAACTGCCAATAGATTAGGACTCTCTGGAGCACATCAACATACTACTGGCACCATGCCTAATGTCAAGTGTGGAATAGAGGGGTATACAGCTCAATGCTGGGGGGCTTCATACCCCTCTATTTCAGCAGTGGATGTGGCAGAGTTCTCTGGAATGATGATGGTGCTCAATCTAATACTTTTGGGGTGCGTTGGAGAGTTGGGGATGAGGAGGTGACCATCAAACATCCTAACTTCAACGTTCTGGTGGCTGAATGCAATCAAACCCTCAAAGCAATGCTCCTCCATAATCTAGCAGAAAGCCTTCTTCTCAGTAGAGTAGAAACAATTACTCCAACAAAAGCAGGATAGTTATTAACACCCTAGATTTCAGGAGAAACAATGAATGAGCAGGTGTCCCCATACTTTTGTCTATATACTTTTGTCTACATTTAGAGCATGATGCAGGGTGCAAATCAATACAGGACATGTGGTTCCCATATGTGGTTACATTGCCCTGCAAACAGGTAATAGTTGTATGGCCAGAGTAAGGGCTTGTATGCTGTTTTGGAATGAACATAATGATCAGGTCCCAGTGCTTCACTAAATGTACAATTAGTGTACAATGAGTGTAAATTCACATAGATGTAAAACTGGCCATGTTTCTTATACAAACAAGAACTAGATACTTACTTAGTTCTGTAATAAGAGACCTCGCTTTAGAGACAAATGGCCCAACTTCGCTCTGATGCATCTTGGCTCTCTCCTTCAAGTCAGCACCTGTTCATGAGAAATGGATCAAATGATGAACATCATTACCAAGAACACGTTACGTTATGTTTTCCAACATAAATCAAAACCCACCCACTTTCCAAGCTACTAGATCCCTGAAGTTGTGAGTAATTCTGTAGTTCGCATTATGCCCATTTTTGGCAGTCAATGGCAGATTTTCCATAGCAGAAAAGAACAGCGATTTTAAAAAAAAAAATCACGTCCATCACATTGCATTAAATAAATATTTGCAGAACCCTATATGTTTGTTCTATGTCCATGCGTCACTGGTCTGCCTGAATTTTTAGGTTGTTTAAGAGTTGTAATACTAATATTGCTGAACAGAATATTAGTACAGAACGTAATGGAGACGATTTCTGACAAACCCTACTCATTTCCGCCATTAAAAATCTAGCTCACACCTGCCAAATATGCACATAACAACATGGCGCTGGCTACAAAATGATGACACGACTTGCTGTCTATAAGAACTGTTAGTCACCATGAAATAAATGCGTCTTCATATGTAGATGCACTTTCCTTCACATACTGACTATAGAATTTGATTTCTACATACCTGCACAGAATACCCCCGGGACCACGCTGCATAAGATGACACCGCGCACTTTGTTGTTCTTCTTCACAGATTCAACAGCTTCATATAACTAGTGAAAGGAAGACAATAAGGACATAATAATTGACTAATTCACTTCCATACTGATGATGCTAAATATAGTTATACTTACCTTATTTACAAGGTTTTTGCTGATGGCATTTTTAGCTTTAGGTCGATTCATCCCAAAGACAACAATCCCTAGAAGCATAAAAGACTCTGGTCGGTCACTAAAAGTTGACTGGTAGTCAGATTTGAATGACATTTAATGACATTACACCATTACATCTTTTAACCCACTTTAAGACATAACACAGGGCAAACCAAGTTACTCAACTCTTTTTTAGATATTTCTAATATACAGACACAAT
Organism: Salminus brasiliensis; assembly: GCF_030463535.1. NCBI lineage: Eukaryota > Metazoa > Chordata > Actinopteri > Characiformes > Bryconidae > Salminus > Salminus brasiliensis. The sequence continues at coordinate 27,546,319 of NC_132893.1, forward strand.
CTTTAAGCACGCCTTTACGTTTATGAACTGAATCATTTTCACAAATCAGACAAGACACTGTTCAGGTCTAAATCTAAAGACAAGCATCACTTCAGTGCAATTCAATTCAGAAAAGCGAAACAAATAGAAAACAAGTGTAAAAACCTGCATGAACTACAATCACAACCAAAATGTAACAGTTATTTATAGAAGACGACAAACGTAGTTAAAGGATTTTTTTATTATTGAATGCGGTTGCCCAGCTACTTCTTCTGCAATTCAATAAATACCATCAAATATCAGTTAAAAATATTGGTCACATTTAGAGATTGTTCCTTCTTTTTTAAACTACCGTCTGATAATACAATCCTTTCTGACACCACTAGACATTTCTGTAAAAAAAATATAAAATAAATAAATAATAAAAAAAGGCCCTGGCCAACCAGCGTGGCTCCTGAGCAGCAGGGTTTTGTTTGGGTTGAATGGGTTAGACGGCCTACCAGCATGAACAACCTGACCACAAACTAACCAAAGCAAGCTGGTCGACCAGCATGATCTGCATGCCCACGCCAACCACCCAGTATGAACAGCTTGATGGCCAGCTTGGTCAAATGCCAGCCAGTCATTCAAACTCACATAAAAGTCATGCTTTGTTGGAGTTAGGCTGGTCAACCAGCTTAACCAGATGTCTACTAACACAGGGTATGTTTTCACCTGGATGACCTGTCCAGCTTGGACCACCTGAAACCAGAGCTGGTGTGTTTGTTTGTTTTTCAGCAGGACCTAGACTTCTTTGACAGGTTGAATTTTAATGCGGTCAAGCCAATTTCAACAAACTGGACAAGACAGGTTACTGGTGAGCAGGAGGACAGGAGTCAGAGCCAGAGCCAGAGCCAGAGCCAGATCAATGACTGATCACTTGTAGCTCTCAGACAGCTCCACCTTAAACGGTGCAGCAGTCATCTACAACCAGGCTCTGCACCACTTAAGGTGGAAGGAAGACCTCGGAACTTCAGTTTCATGGTCAGAGTGAAGGACGTGTGGAGACGCTGTGCAGCAGTGGGCTTCTCCTGCTCCTACAGAAACGTGTGGAAGCTCGCGACTGCAGTGGGCTGCTGCAGCTCGGCTCTGCGGCAGATAGGTCAGATTAGGCTGAATGGAGTCGGTATTAATGAGAAGCAGATATTTAGCGAGTGAGGACTGTGGACTGTTGGTACAGTGTGGAGCGGCTACCTGAGTCATCCCCGTCTAGATACCTAACGGTTAGCTCCTCCCCCGCCTTAGAGTCCGAGCTGTACCGTCTCGTGCTGCACGCAGCCCGCTGCACAACATCGAGGGTCGCCGTTTGGCCTCGAAACGCCTGAGAGAAGAGTCGACACCTGGCGAGCAGCGCCATACTCTCCAGCCTGCTGCAGTCAGTCAGTGTGTGTGTGTGTGTGTGTGTTTGTGTGTGTTTCGACTTTCAACTTTGAACTTGAGTGACGCAGTTGCCACGTGACTCTTCCCTCAAAAGCAGCACGGATTTCCCCGGATGCGTCCAAATCAAAACACGCCATGTTCACTAACTTATTATTTTTTTTGCGTCTTTACTCACTTTAAGCTTTTTTTGTGATCCTTTATTAACGTAATTGTGTTAAAATTAAAATTAATAAGCTACCTGCCCATGCGGGGGTTTTTAAATTAAAGGGGGAGTCTGTCCAACTGTGCAGAGTGGGGGTGATGGGAACCAGACAGCTGAAGAGTTGAAAGCCTGCATTACAGAAAGTTAGGAGTTGAAGTGGTCTTGAATGTGCTAAATAATGCCTGAGGAAGTGTTTAATTTTTTTAATGATACCTTTGGAACAAGATTTTTGGCTTATTTAAAATCCATGCATGGTGGAGAGATGCCTGGAGGCCAATCTTAGGCAAAATAGTCCCTGGAGAACCAGCTGGTACTGAGCTGGATTTTTCAGCCGGTTATTTTACTGCTGTCGGCATTTCTCTGATGGTTTTAGATAGTAAATAAAATGGTTAGAGGGCATTTTCAAGCGAAATAGTCCCTTGGGGAAGGGACTAGTGTCATGGCTGCCCTAGCCTGGGCAGCTCGACCTGCATTGGGAAGGTTTTCCTTTGAGTTTGATGGTTTAGCTGCTTTACCAATATGACCAACCTGGCCAAGCTAGTTAACCAGTATGATCTGACCTAGCTTGTTTATCAGCATGACCAGCTTGACCACAGGGGTTCACCAGTATGACCACCTTGACCAAAGTAGTCAACCATAACCATCAAAGACCAGAAGAAGCCAAAACCAGCTGGTCCTGAGCTGGACTTCTTCAGCAGGTTACTGTCAACGTTTCATATAAAACCTCAGGAAGCACATGTAGGTTCTCTGGTGGTTTTGGATAGTAGATCAAATGGTTTGAGATACATTGGTTAGAGTCATTTCCAGGCAAAATAGTCCCTATGGAAAACTTAACTCTAGTGTTAAGACTTCCCTACTGAAAATACCAGCCTGGGCAGCTCAAGCTGGTGACGCTGCTTGACCTGCATTGGGAAGGTTTTCCTTTGAGTTTGATGGTTTAGCTGCTTTACCAATATAACCAACCTGGCCAAGCTAGTTAACCAGTATGATCTGACCTATCTCGTTTATCAGCATGACCAATATGACCACCTTGACCAAAGTAGTCAACCATTATGACCAGCTTGATGATCAGGTTGGTGGTTGGTCAAACTTCACAGGTTACACAAGAGCTGAGCTGGTTAACCAGCTTGCCTGCTAGCTTAGGGTATGTTTTCACCAGTTTTTCAACCATCCTGACCATCAAAGACGAGAAAAAGCCGAAACCAGCTGGTCCTGAGCTGGATTTTTCAGCAGGTTATTTTACTACTGTCAACGTTTCATATAAAACCTCAGGAAGCACATGTAGGTTCTCTGGTGGTTTGGGGTGGTAAATAAAATGGCTAGGCCTACAGTTGTGTTGTAGACATCACAACCCCTGGTTTCCATCGCCACCACTATAAAGAAATGTGAGAGTTGAGCAGTTTCACAAATCTCTACAATGAATCATTTCATATCAAACCTACCATGAATGGCATTGTTTACACCTCAACCACTAAATTATCCAGACATTTGAAAGGTCAGTGGAATTCACCTTCATCAACCATTCAGTTAAATGTAGTTTTATATCTCAGAGATATAAATCAGAGATGGGTGGGACATTAATAAAGTCTGTGGCATTGGACGAACTGCTCGGGAAGGCTACAAGTACACTTCTAATACATATACACTATGTGGACAAAAGTATGGGGACAACTGCTTATTCTTTGTTTCATCCAAAATTAATGGTATTAAAGAGTTTATCCTGCTTTTGTTGGAGTTTTGTCGTCTCTACTCTCCAGGGAAGACTTTCTACTGGATTTTGGAGTAGCATTGCTGTGAGGATTTGATTGCATTCAGCGACACAAGAGCATTAGTGAGGCCGGGATGTTGTATGATCACCACTCTACCTCATTCCATCTCCCCAACTCATCCCAAAAGTAATGGATGGAGCACCATTCATTATTCCAGAGAAAACAGTTCTACCGCTCCAGAGTTCCATGCTGGGGGGCTTTACCAATAGGTCCATGTTTATCTTCTCCAGAGAGTCCTATTTTACTGGCAGTTCTTCTCTACAAGGACTAGACAAGCTGTTTGTGTGTGTGTGTTTATGGATTTGCACATCTGTGTCCTGTTTTTGGAGGGATACTTTTACTTTATTACACACTATTTTACACATTTTTTTACTTTTACTTGTGTAACAGGTTGTAATTAGGTTACTCTGCATCTCTGATCACAAATTGAGCCAAAATAACATTTTAATATGGATCAAAAATGTCTTTTTAACACCATTTTATATTCATTTCTCATAATTAACATTATTAATGCCTCTATAGAGACCCTCAAGCTACAGAACACAGTTCCTGACTTTCTGAAGTGAATGGGACGTAGACAGTCTCTGCAGTAGTCAGATATAATGCATATGTCATGTTGCCTTTTGCACCATATGCAGGGGTGTCATATGGGGCGGTGAGTTAGGACGAACAAATATATTAGATGAGTATTATGGCAGAATTGTTGAGAGTTTTGGGGCCCAGTGTAATTTCTTTTCATGGGGTCCAAAATCCCTTGCAGTGCCCCTGACCATTCCACACTAAAACTCAATAATACATCAGAAAAAGGACGGACACAGATTCAGGTCTCTTTGGCTGTGGTCAGCAGCCATTTTTTCCCACATTCCTATAGATAAAGCTAAAGCCAATCATATAAGAGCCTATTTCCATGATGAATTAGCCTAACTTGTGTCTAATGTAATGATTAGATAATGCACTGCTGGCCGGAAAACAGCAGATTTACTGAATGAGAACATTGTCCTTTACATTACAGCATGCAGTACTGCATCCGTAACAGCTTAGTGGCTCAATGACTACATTTGAGGATGATATAACCTTGTCCTCAGTGTGTACCAGATTTCCTGAATTATACTGCCATGTCTATCTCATTCACACAAGCGCAGAGCATTACTTTGCCTTTAAAGGTCAGAGTGGATGCTGTAGCGCTGCACACGGCTGCCGACGGTTTGGAAATCACCTTTCATTTATATCGATGCAGTCTGTTACTCTCCCACTGCTAGTTTCGACACAGAAACAGGATATAATTATCACATTCAGTCAGAATACTGTGGAAACGGCAAGCTTCCTCTTGGCCTATTTTCTGTGTGTCTTGCAGTATTACAAGCCATACCATACTGCCCTTAAAGCAACATTCATTTTATTGAGAATTTATCAACATGAAAAAAGCTACCTATTGTTCCTTTAAATAGAACCAAGGGTAAAAACTGCGCACCTCTATAGAAATGACAACACAAGTAAAACAAAATCAGACGGAGGCACGGTCAGTCCAGAGCTGCAGTTCATTCAAAACCTCTACATGATTCATAGTACATAATACATTTTCCCTAACCACCCTGGGAAGGCGAAAAAGACAAAATGGTGCTTCAGTGCTTACACACATTTATTGTAAACAAAAAAATGAACATACAATGTACAACAATTTTTTTGAGAAGGAGAGAGCGTTAAGTTTGCATGGAGTAGCCTGGCTTTTTGGCTTCCAGGCTACTAGCAGGAGTCATCAAGAGGACACGCCAAACTACAACAGTAAGTGCACAAAACCACTATTCATCTCAATGAACTGCAGCTTTTAGACACCATCTGAACGTACGGTGCAGTAGCAGACACAGTGGAAAACAGGTGTTGTGCAAAACAGAGAAGCCTCAGTTTGAGAAATATCCTTGCGAGACTGAGTCATGTTCAGTAGTGCTTTTGGTGGACTCGATAACAGACCCCTGTCGTGTTGCAATCAGCTTTTTCAGGGAAGCCACTTCTGCCGACAGGTCAGCGATACCCTTTTTCAAGTACAAGTTCTCAGACTCCGAACTGACGTAGCGGTCGTCTTTAAGGTCAACGATCAGTTTCTTAGTCACAGGCCCTGGCGAGTCAGGGCAAAGTCTATTCTTGCAGCCGCTCGGCGGAGCCTCCCGCTGGTCTTTGTGCCAGTACTCAGGCTGGTGATTCCAGTCTTGGACATTGTTCACCTGCAGAGACAGTGGACTAAGAGAAGACTGGGTGTACTCAGGTGTACCACCATGAGCCATCTGGTAGCATCCCCTTGCAGACATGTCGATGGGGGAAGAGGACTTCCCAGAGGAGTCGTAGTCCGGATCGATAGCCTCCACTTTGATCTGGATGGCCCGGGCTTTGATGCGCAGTTTGTGGGGCAGGGCAGAGGTGTTGGTGTCCGGCACTTTGAGGGCGGACACTATTACGCTTTTTGGGTCAGCGGTGGATGGCGCTGGACCTTTGGGAACCTGCTGTTCGTCCTCGCCGTCTGACGACTTGCTCACAGTTCCGTCGTCTCCGTCCGAGGTGCGGGGCGAGTTGCTGGACGACCTGGTCATCTGGAGGAACGGGGAGGGCTGGGAGTAGCCTCCAGGAAAGGGGCTGTTCAGGTAATTTTTGTACAGTTCATAGGGACTGGCTTGGTCCCTGGTGTAGCTGCCATTCTCCATAGGTTCTTGTTTGATGATTTCAGGGGTCCTGCAAATGTCCATCAAGGGGCTGCTCTGCATCACTGTGCTGGAGTCAGACCCATCAGATAAGGCGCTGTGAGGTGAGTGCTTGATTACCGATATGCAGCTACTACCTAATCGCGACGGCTCCAGCTCTGCGGCATAGGAGCTTTTGGCGCTGCCGGGTGACACAAAGTCACGGTAAAGGGCGCTGGTGGAAGTGGAGAGCTTCTGCACCTCCTGAGCATACACAGCTGAGCTCACCAAGCCGAACTTCAGCTTGAGGGACAGCAGCTCAGCCTTGAGCGAAGCGTTCTCCTCACCCAGCGCCATCAGCTTGCTCTCTAGTACCATGTCATTGAACCGCCGCTTCTCCCGTGAGCGCTTGGCCGCCTCGTTGTTCTTGCGCCTCCGCTCCCAGTACAGGTTGTCTTTCTTCTCCTCGGGAATGAACTCCCGCTTCCTGCGGCACGAGGTGTTTTTGCCTTTGAAGGGAATGGTGGACAGCTTGTGACTGAGCAAGTCCCTGTCCGAACCCTGCAAAGCCACGGCTAAGACCAGGGCATCCTCCCCGCCATAGGTTGACTCTTTCTTTATGGCCTGCATGTTACACAACGTCGTGATCCGGATTGCATAAGCTCAGTAGTTTTCACTCATGTACAGCAGCTGCAGACATACAGCATCTTCACCGTAAACCAAGTGCTATAGATACCATGAGTTTCTGTTAATGATTCCTGGTGGAGACTTTGTTCCTTGTGGACCTGAAGAAGAAAAAACACATAGAAGCCATTGTTAGGAAGCATATATACAGAATACGTGAGGTGAGTTACTGTTAAACAAGAGTGGCTTGTCTTTAACAATGGCTGACTTCAGTTCTTCCGAGCAAGAACCTCTGCTTTCCTTAAAGCAGACTCAGACATGTCTGAGTCACCTATAATAAATCTTTCTAAATTACAGGCTTATTACTAGTACTGTGTAGCAGATTCAGACAGACGTTTATCATGACTAACCACATTTTTCCACCCATGAGAAAGTAAAGCGTTTGTGATGTTACACCAAAGCAACTGATGAAATGGCAATCTCAGCAGTGGTGGCGTTTACAGATGGCAGCTATATGATGTGTAACTAAACGAAGATTTTGATTATTAAAGGTGGAACAAAAAAATCAATGAACAAATAATAAACCAACAAACAATAAATAGATTAAAGGATCTGTATTAGATGTTTAGTATGTAAACATTTCTCCTTCTTGTCCTTTAATGCAAACTAATCTGAAAAATGAAATGGAAAGCATCTTTCATCTACTCAGCCAACCGTTTAGCCCCGCCCACTCACAGTGAAGTTATAGGGAGTGCAACAGGACACATTACAAGTCAGCTAATCACAGCTGAGGTTGTTTACATATATGATATTGTCTTAAAAGCTCTGTCTGTTTTTTATGGGACACAGAGAGGTTGGAGAACATCTGAAGTCATTTGATGATGAATTATGACACGTTTTTCAAAACATAAACCCACACGTGTCTTACGTGCACCTCAGGGGGAAAAAACACATGAAAAAATGTAGGATACAAGTTCTTCAACCGACCAAATAACAATAACAAATGACAGTTTATTCAAGAGTTCATTTACTTGCTACATCTTATGAATGGCAGCAGTGTGCTCCTGGCAGCAGTGTGCTCCTGACAGCAGCTCATTGTGCTCTCCCAGTCTTTGAATTCCTCAGTGCTTCTGAACCATGACATCACCGAGTTTCAGACAGGCACGGTCCTGCCACCCAGGCAATGAGATTTAGCAGCATGTCAGCCGATAAAGTGATATTATGCAAATGTAACCAAGCTGCAACACCCAGTTGCTCCTGATCACAGAGGGAGTTCATGTTGGTTCATGAACGGTTTGGCAAATGTACTCTCTCCCCTCAGAACGACTCCACGCTGGTCTGAGAACAGTCAGTGTGGGTGGGTTAAATATAACCATATGTTTGAGCCTTTGTATGATCAGACAGATTTCTTTACACACACACTCCAGGACTGCACTCCACTAAAACACTGGTGGAAGTAACAATGCTTGGGTTTCATCTGCTCCTTCATAACAACATCAACAAGATTTTTACAAATCTGCCAAAAAAAGTAGTTCCTGACTATAGTCAATGGTTTTCTATAGAAAAATAAACCAAAAACTAAGAGAAATAATATTCTGGTATATGGTTCTTTTTTATTGCACCAAAAGGCTTCCAAGAGTGAGATACCCCTGAATACTTAAAACCTGATAACAGAAGCGACACCTATGGAGCCTCAAAAGTAGGAAGGAAGAAAAAAAGAAATAAATTTAGTAACATTATTAATTCCCTAGTTTTAAGAAAAATCAATCAATACATTTAATAATCTGTTTCCTTAATTTAAGAAATTGTTCCATTGGTTAAACTGATGTAACAATTTATTACATTAAGGAGACAGGTTTTGATTTGAGTGATCAATTTATTAAACTAAGATAACTATTTAAGTTTCTAAATATTATTTTTTTTTCTTAGAGGCTCCCATGCCCATTTGCTATCCACTGTTTTATTGCATTATCCACTGTATTTATAGCTTTCTTTACCAGCTCGCCTGTAGAACTGATTACATTAAATTAAAGCATGTTCCCGAGTTCAAAAACTCATAAAAGTATGAATTAAGCATTTAAAATAACTATTATTAAAGGTGTTGTATAAGATTATGCAACGCCAAAGCAAGGCTGCTATTGAAGCATGCGGGTGACGTCACCGCCGGAGGTCGGTTACGCAAAAAGTGCTGAATCCGAATCATGAGCCGCTCATGTTTACAACAAAAGCACGCAGTAAATGAACCCACCCGACTGTTACCGACACACAGCCCCCACCAAACACACACGCCGGTGCACTGAGGCGAGGGGCTGCTATTTTGCTCGTCCGAAAAGTGGGCTGATCATGGTGACCTTCAACGTGTCGGTCCCAGCAGCACACATACCGAGGCACTGCCCAGCAGGCTACTTCACACCGCCACAAAAAACAGAAAGACACTCCACAGCAGCACTGCGCACAGACTGACCCCAGACCCGGGCTGCTGCAGCGCGACCGCGTGCCTGAGGCGGCTCGAAACGTGCAGCTAACAAAAACACGAGCGCGAGCTCCGGCTCGGCTGCACCCCGGGCGCGCGGAACAAAGGAATGCGCCCGGCCATCGCCATCGCCACCACCACCACCACCTCCTCCTCCTCCTCCACCATCATCATCATCATCATCATCATCATCATCACACGTGGCTGAACCCAAACAACAGAATCAAACTCGCACGAGGACAGCACCACATCCACATCTGGAACATCACTCACGGGAGTAGGAGGAGGAGGAGGAGGAGGAGGAGGATGATGGGGGGGGGGCATTCTTTGTGTCATTCAAATCCGTAGATTTGATTGCAGCCGGACACATAGCCTACATTTCAGGTGTCCAGCAGCCCAGCCCGACCGCTCCACGTCCTGCCAGCCCATGTATTGTGTCCGTGCATGTGTGGCACGACTATGGGTGCTGGACCAGGCTAGAATGGGTGTAGCACAGAGCAGTTCTTTCTGACAGGCCTGCACCTCCACGTTGCCACCCCATTAAAGATAGTTTGTCCAAAGGCTGCGGCGGGACGCCTTTATTAGACCGGGCTGTTGTGAACTATATTTGGAGCAGCTGGGGCTCAGGCAGAGCCTTCTTCCCCATGGCCCAGATTCAGATATCTGCTGAGGGTTTGACTGGAATAAGCGAGATCCGTTGCGCTTCGCAGCAAAGCAGTAAAGCAGTGCTCGTTACGCAACGGGTACAGAGGCCTGATCCGCTCCGGTTACGCCGAAACAGATGGAAAATGGGCAAGATGCGTTTGGGACGATGAAGAACCCCTAAGGTGTTTAGATCCATATGTAAACATTAGGCAAAATCCATCACCCCGTGGGAGCTATGCGCAGATAACCATGCATAGACCAACAACGATCCTAAAATAATAAGATAATAATTAAAACCATGTAATATATACTGAGCTAATCTGTTTATCCAAGCGCCAGCGCTGTAATACACCCACCCACACTGGATTCTGGGTCACTGTGCCATTCCAGTTGTTTTGGTAACGTTTTGAACACGATTTAATGGATTTATGGATAAAGTTTGCAGTGTAAGTGAGGGGATGGACGTGGTGGCGGATGCACATCGTGCGTAACGCTGGCCAAATCCTACACACAGCTGCAATTAAAGTTTTTTTTTTTTAATTAGAAAAATTAAATTAAATTCTATTGCAAATGTCCTTAATTAGCCAGCTGGACCTTCAGAAATAGCATGAGTATTAGACTGACTAAAAATAGCCCCTGTAAGGAGACTACCAGTTGAAAATAGCCTAAACAAACCAGCAACTCGCCGGGACGAGAAAGAGGAGCGCACCTACCTTCAGCTCAGTTCAGCCAGGCTCACTTAGATAGTCCGCAGTCAAAACACGGGCTGTGTGGACGACCCGAGCGTGGAAGCGTTCATCTGCAAAAGGATGAAACTTCCTTCAGTTGTGAGGTAATGTTTCCGTGCCTCTCCTTCGCCCTTTTCCTCCCGGACTGGCCGCTGCCTCATGGATCTGTGTTAGTAGGTCAGTGGAGAAGAGTATTGGCAGTGCGCGTTTAACTGACGCGCGTCCCGGCCAATCAGAAACGGGCATTTTCCGATTTGCACCAATCAAACACGTCGCCAGCCCAATGCAAATGAATGAGCTCCGCTTTGAGGAGGGGGGCCATGCTTACTGTATGTCGGGACAGGCATGCGGAGAATCACCGATCCAATGGAGGAGTGCGGGTGAAAGAATAGCGCTAGCCATGAGGAACTCAAAGGGGATTGGAGCACTACAGCTCACCTTATCTTACCTTACCTTAAAACACACACACACACACACACATACACACACACATACAAACACAAACACAGTATGGACTGTATATATATATTTTTTTATTTATTTATATAAAAGTCGAGTTTTACAAAACGCTGACGTCAGCATGTGGTCATATAACATTATAAAAGGCAGCCTGTGCAATTACATCACGCCACCTGGTTCATTTCATAACTAACCAACCCCATACATTTTTTATGTTTGGTAAAAAAAAAACAAAAAAACAACAGATTTCGCCTCAATGAAGGATATTGTGGATATTTTCGAACAATGTAGACGTTAGAAAGACTAGGAAAGACTTGGAAAATCGCCGATTACGTGTGTTTTGAGGGAAAACTGCAACTCTCACAAAAGCGGCAACAGCGGCCTCTACCGCTCAGCTTCAGAAACACAGGGGCCTGCAGAAGGGCTCAGCTCAGAGCCAGAGAGCCACCTGCTGTTTAACAAGAAAACTGCCCTTTAAAACAGCCTTTAACGCCCACAGAGTTCACAAAAGCGCAAGTGGGTAGAGCAGACTAAACCCATAATCAAGAGAATGTGCTGTTACTTCAATCAAAGTGATTTTAACTACAAGGATTTGACCACTTCAAACACTGCAAAGGGGTGGGGGGAGTTAAACAACTTTGAGGGGGGTACATTTATGGCATTTGGCGAATGGTCTTATCCAGAGTCTTACATCTGAATTATGCTTCATGGATAGACAGATGTGGCACTAGGAGTCATGCCCAAGCAGTTTAATTGGTGTAGTGTGGTGCACTGGCCTGGCTGGGGAATTGAACCCTAGTCAGCCATTGGGGAGGTAGCTTGTTACCCATTAGGCTACACTTTTTGTATACTTAATTAATTACTAACTCATCTGCTAGCGATTTTCTTTGTATATAAAACAAAGGCCTGTACACTTTAATTAATTGCACACCTCATTAATGCACACACTTTTCTCCAGTTCAGTGGGACATGTTATTCTGACATGAAGAAACCCCAAAACCTATCCCATCCTATCAATAGAGACGATAAATGGAATATTAGGTGGATGCTTCCTGTCGTTTTCCCCCTGGACTTTCTATCTGATACATGGCTGATTCGGACATTACTGAACTTCAGATCAAATCAGACCTGTTTACATACCGTGTTGAGCACTGATCATAAGAGAGGGGAAGCAGGACACTACGCCATTAGACTCAAAGTGGACGAAAAGTGCACCTGTAAAGTCTTTAGTTAAGATCTTAAATGGTGTGAATTGTTTGTCTCTACACATGTAAAGTGTGACCCAGCACTCGAACATTCAAGTAAACACAGTGTTACTTACTGAGTAACTTATCGAACTGCAGCACAATGTCTTTGTACATCCAGCCTCGTCACACAGTACAGATAATATCAGTCATTTATCAGAAAGGTATACAAAGTAAACACTAAATATGTATTTGTAATTAAATAATAATTACTAACATTGAGCAGAGTAAAGATTCCTCATAAATTCCTCATATACAGCTGTAAAAGTTTGGACACCCATTGAATAATTACATTTATTAAGTGGAAATTTGCTTATCTTCCAGAGGACAGCATTTCCTGCATGTTTTAGGGCAAGAGTTGTATTTATTTACTGAATCTTACATACTGGGAAACTGATATATGTTGTACATTTCACATTTCATTGTTGGTTGCTTAAACTGATCAGATAAAAAGTAATTGTGTATTTAAATGTGGTGAAAGTACTTTTTTATACTTAAAAAAATAGGTATCCAGATGTCTGCAAATGTACCAATAAATAAATAAATAAATAAACAAACAAACAGGTCAGCATTAATCCATAGAAACTCATTTCAGTCCATGTAACTGAGTAAAGTGGAACAACTTACCCCCATCCCTCTCCCTCACATCTTCAGACCTGTTGATTACAGACCTATCATACTATGTCCTCCTGCATAGCAGCCCCAAAACCTGCCTGTATCCCACAATAGTGAACAGTGTATCCAGAGATCCATAAACCTTCTGTAAAACACAGACAGAGTGGACACTGACGCACAGATGAGCGATCATTTCTTTATTTGGAAATAATATCAGGATATGGTTTACAGTCTACACAGGATAAGAAGTCCTCTATACAAAATCTCAGACGATGCGACCCTAGATAGACCCTAGAATGCCGCGGCAGATCAGAAGGCCAAGGCCTTTTCTGGTTGGTGTCGTTCATATAGAGCAGAGATCACTGACCCGTCCATCTTAGAGATGTACCTTCTTGCAGGTTTCACCTCCATTCACTAATCATGGCCCTGTGAAGGTAGCAGGCAGACAGAACAGATAAAGCATAGGTCGGTGTTTGCCGGATGGTAGCAATCTCTCCGGGGGCAGGGTCGGTGACCCCTGGTACTGAGCAAAGGAACGTATTCCTTATAAAGGAACTCTTTGAGCAGGCTGAGGATGGTTAGCATCACGCCATGCTTTGCTGACTTTGTAGCGCAGTTTGTGGGGCAAAAGTGGCAGCCCAGAGGCACGCTCTGCTTCTTTACTGGGTTTCATTTCACTACTAATCTCTTTAGTGACAGGACTGCTGCCTTCCTGTGCCTGACTATGGGCCATGCCATAGCCTGGTCCATTATCAGCAGGCTTTGGGCCATGAAGCATCAGCATCTCGCCCCGGGAGAGAGGACCAGGGTAGCTGTTGTGGCTCGAGCTCATGTCTGGAAGCCCATGGCTTTGGCACGTCTCATATGCAACAGGCATGCACTGTGGGGGACTGTGAGGGTCCCCATTTTTGTAACCAGGGATTCCCAACTCACAGCCCACACTTCTGTCCTTCTGGTAAACGTTATGAGTGGGGAAGTTTTCCATCCCTGGAAGACAAACTGAATCATAGCTTGGGCCCAAACACTGCACTGGAGCTCGACTGGAAAAACCATAACAAGGGCTGTCAGTTCCTGGCAGAGGGGCCAGGCATGTATCCCTGCACATTGCCTGGCCCATCACACCACCGTCGAAGTGATTCTTCACGCCAATGTTGTGGTAGTGAATCGCCGAAAGTGCCGCCTTCAATTTCTCGTTCTCTCGAAGGAGCTCGACGGCTCGCACCTCCAGCAGGCACTCCTCCATGCGCCTGCGCAGACGCGACCTCTTCGCCGACTCGTTGTTTCGGCTCCGTTTGAGCCAGTACGTGTCGTCCTTCTGCTCCTCCGGGGTGAACTCTCTCCTCCGACGGGTCGGAGGGGCTCTCCTCGCGGCCATGCCCGGTTCAAACCCGTGAACGGGGGTCCCGTAGCTGTCGCAATTGCTCTGAAATTCGTTCACACGACTCCGAGCCGACTCTTCCAGCGCGGAGCAGCAGGTGACTGAGGACATCGCGGCAGACACGTCCCACCTCCTGAAATAATTTCAGCGTTTTCAGGCGCGTCTGGTCATTTTAAAGCTCATTAGAACTGCGTGGAGGGTAAAGTGCACGGAAACCCCTTCTTTTTGAGGAACCACAGAGTAGACGAACGCCCACCGAGCAGCCATTGGTTACCTCCTGCAGGATGGGGGTGCCCTGCCCTGTCCTGTCCAGCCCCTCGCTTAGCTGTAGACTTCTTCTGCAGCTTCTCAATTCCGTGCTCGTTTTAGTTTCTTGAGGTCAGAAATGCAGTGTAAAAATCCCCAAATCCTGCAGCTGGCCGGTTTCAGATGGTCCAGACTGGCCATCCAGGTGAAAACATACCCTAGGCTGGTAGGCAAGCAGGGTGACCAATTTTTTCAGTGAGTTGGATGGACTAGTTTGTCTGTTGGCATGACCAACCTGCCCCAAGCTGGTGGTAAAGGTAAAGGTAAAGGTGCACGTATTTGTCACTGTACACTGTACAGTGAAATGTGTCCTCTGCATTTAACCCATCTGGTAGTGAACACACACTCTCACACACACACGTGTTAGGGGCAGTGAGTACACACACACACCCAGAGAGGTGGGCAGCCAACTCCAGGGCCCGGGGAGCAGAGAGGGTAAAGGGCCTTGCTCAAGGGCCCAACAGTGGCAGCTTGCCGAGCCCGGGAATCGAACCCACAACCCTGTTATCGATATCCCGGCGCTCTAACCTCATACTGGTGGATTAATTTAGTAAAGCTAGTTCACCAGTTTGTTCAGGATGGTCATACTGATGGTCCAATGTGGTCAGGCTGGTAGACCAGGTCATCCAGCGTGATGATCTTTGAGCTGGCCAGGCTGCTGCCCCCCAAGCACACATGAAACTTGTGCTTTTTTGTGCGAGACTGTTTATGTGCACTTAGAAAAATAAATGAAATGTACAATAAACTGATAGTAATTGTATTGATGTAACATCTAAATTAATGTAATTAAAATTTCCCATTAATATTTTTGCATATTGGAGTTATAATTAAATGTTTTGCTTTATGCAAACTTGAATTTTGACTTTATGCAATTTCTGAATTTAAGATGTAGAATAATAATGGCCTACATGCTGAAACCCAAATGCCTCTCCCAATTAAAATATTAAACATATGAAAGTTTTTTGTATCCAAGTAGATTTTTAACAAAATAATTATTCATCCATGTCAAATTTTAGCTTTAACCAGACTTCACGTACATACTTTAATGGTCAGTTGGATCTCGGATATAAACTATTGGACTTTATGGTGCTGAACCCTCGATTTCATGGCCAGTGCAGTGCACCACTGGCCTCTGGTTCACTAATCGCACTCCGAAGCGGAACAAAACAACCGCATTAAGACCCTTGGCGAAGAGGTGGTCTTGGTCCGGTTCATTTGTGGTGAGAACATGATCTGACCACGATCTGACCCAACGATCAGGTGTACTCCACAGGTTTAAGCTAAACGTAACCAGGTGGTTATTTCCCTCATAATTAGGCTACTACAACTATGAATAAATGCCATCTCTGCCGTTGCTCCATGTTAAACTGCACAGAAATCTGCACTAGTCCAGAACACAGGGCCTTCTTCCTGTATTTACCCGATTTGGTGTGTTGGGTTTTTCCCTTGTGTGGAAACAAACCAAACCAAGGGGGAAACGCTCCAAGTTTACAAAGACTAGAGCAAATGAACTATACACTATAATGCGCCTTTGAAGACACACTGGGAAACATGCTGCACAAGGCCAGGTGTGCCTGGCTCTGTATACATTTAACAGCATGAGGTCAATTCCCTGAGATGAGGTTAAAACGATTGTGTTAATAGTAAATAAATAGTTTGTGGCGATTTGGCTCAATAATGCACTGGTCTGTTTGCTCTGGCTACTGGGCTCATGCAGATCTCCACATTGGGGGTCCTCAGTTCGTGGCGTAACCAGCAAGCTGACTGGCGCATTTTTTTTATGAAAGTCGGGACTGTCTCCGTAAACAGATGCCATGTTGAGTGCTACGAGAACTCCCCGTTCATATTTCAGCCAGTGGCCGGTCTCCTTATTTATAATATCGCTGGTCATACAATAGTAATTAAAAGCCATAACTAATCTGGACAGCAATCGAACAACTGGTCAGCTTGCATAATTTCAGTCCTGTCTGTAGCTCTGTGGGTTTTCATTTTTTTTTATTAATAGACATCAAGGATGAGGTCCTGCATGTCAAATCAAATTTGTCTCTCAGAAAAAAACAATATAATAAAAATGATATAAATGCTAAACAATTAAACATGATATTTATGATCAAATGATAAAAGCAGACATTTTATAGACAGTTAAAGGGAAAAATTGGTGTGTGTCACGTATCACTTTATTTGACACTCAAGGTCACTGGATGTACACAATATTCGAGTAAGTTCTGTTATAATGGCTTGGTAAAAAGCAAGTATCTGGGTTTAAACAAAAAGTAATAACGCTGGTTAAACAAAACTGTTTAAAAGAAGGAAAGAAAAATAAAAGAATCCATTTCTTTATGAGAAGCACTGACATAAATTACAAATCTTTACATCATCCATTTAAAGGAAAAAAAGAAAAGGAAAAATAAATGTTGTAGGCACATCCTCAGCTGACCTCTCAGTTTCTGCATGCCCCGAATACATTTGATGCAGTTTGTGTCACAGAGTGTTTGATTTTGTTTTTTTTGCATAGTTTTGAGTCCATCACTTAAAAATCGTCGCTCCTTTAGCTGAACCCTGTGAACACATTCCGACTCAGCGGGACACAATGACCATCAATGAGCATCAATGTAGTTAGTAAACACGGCAAGTCTCTCTCATTTCACTGAGAACATGAGAAACCTCAGATTGCCTGAACTTTCCTATGACAGTCTTGAAATAAAAAAAAAAAGAAACTTGGAGACATTAATAGGTGGCAAGTACAGGAATCCTTATAAAAAGATACAACGCTTCATGTTGCACAGCAACAGTAAGAACACAAATTCTTCTGAATGGCTTTGCAACAAGTTTGATTAAGAGAAAAAGAAAATAAAAATCTGTCCGTACATCATGCCAGCTGCCCACCTACTGTAGAAAGGTTAGAAGTTCTTCATTTCAGACCTCTGAAGGCAGCTCACTGGTACACCGCTGTCACCAGTCCTCAAGGTACAGCCTCCAAACAGAGAGTCATGTTCTAGTGACTGCTGTTCTTCATTTCAGACATCTGAAGGCAGCTCACTGGTACAGCCATCACCAGTCCTAGAGATACTGCCTCCAAAAAAAATGAAAGTCATGTTCTAGCGACTGCTGAGAAACATAAATAACGCTCAGTTTCAATCGTCGCAATCAACGGTTTCCCTTCACTGTTTTTCAGACTGATGCTCAACTGGCAGACGGTACAAAGTCACACTTCACAGAACAGCTCCTGCTGTCATTAGGTCCTCAACGGCTGCTTACGCCTCTGAATGCATCTCACTGTCATTAATCTGTGGGCCGTCATTGTCCCCTAGGAGCTCCGTTTCGGGCACAGACGCATCCTCGCTGTGCAGGCCATTCTGGGAGGCGCCATCAGCCATGTTCTCCTCAGCTGCCTTAGTATCATCACTCAGGAGGCCCGCCCTATCCGTGCCCGAGGCATTGGATGGTGCCGTAGTGACGTAGCCTGTGCTGGTAGAGCCACTGCCACTGTGATGCGAACCGGCCTTAGCTACCATCTGCGGGTGCATCTGCTGTGAGGGCATTTGCATGGGGATCTGCATAGGGTAGAAGTTCTGGAGGTATGGGTAGGCAGGCACAGGCTGGTAGCCATTGACGGGGATGTACAGCTGAGGCGGGACCATCGGCCTCATTTGGCCTTTCATGGGCATAAACTGGGGCTGGGGGAACGGTGAGGCTTTCTTGGGTGTGACATAGCGGGCAGCGCTGATGTTACTAACAGGGCTTGTGCTGAGAGAACTCGTCTGGGTGGTGTTGCTGGCTCCGGAGGTCTGCGCCGAGCTGTTGTAGTTGGACAAGCTTTCCCAAGTGCGTAAGCGTGCATGGATGTCCTTGAAGCGTGGCCGCCGCGCTGGGAACTCGTTCCAGCACTCCAGCATGAGCGTGTAGATCCAGGAAGGGCAGTCATCGGGGCAGGACAGCACTTGTCTGTTGCGCACCATCTCAATCACATCCTGGTTGGAGTAGCCGCAGTAGGGCTGCAGGCCATAGCTGAAGATCTCCCACAGCACCACCCCGTAGGACCAGATATCAGAGTCGGTTGAGAACTTGCCGTACATTATGGCTTCTGGGGACATCCACCGGATGGGGAAAGGACTGTTTCCCATCAGCTTGTAGTAGTCAGCGGAGTAAACATCCCGAAACAGCCCAAGGTCAAGAATCTTCACGTTGAGCTTGTCGCAGACCAAGATGTTCCGAGCAGCCAGATCTTTGTGGACAACATGGTGGCTGGACAAGTACTCCATCCCGGCCGCCACCTGGGTGACTATGTGCAGGAAGTCTGCCTGTTCCAGAGCCGACTTGACCGTTTTGTCATCGTCAGAGCTGCCCACGTCAGAGTGTGGAGAGCGCATGACCAGGAACTCGTGCAGGTCACCATGGCCTGAATAACTGAAGATCATGCTCATGGGCTGCTCTTTGGTCACGACACCAAGGAGGCACACAATGTTGGGGTGCTGGAGGCGGGAACGGAGCATTGCCTCATGACGAAACTCTTCCCGCAGACTTCCCTCATCCTTGTCTTTCACCGTTTTGATGGCCACCACCTGGGTCTGCTCTCCAGGGGCTGTGCCATAGAGGTGACCTTTGTAGACCTTTCCAAAGCGATCCTCTCCAAGCTCCTCCATGAACCGTACAGCTGACAAGTTGACTTCTCTGAGCTTTGCCTAAGAGGAAGAGTTTATGCATTAGAAACTTCACTGGTGTGGTTACATCATTCACTAGCTGTCTCGCAGTTACGCAGTTTCATTATCATGACTGCCAATTCAATCTCACAAGAAATAATAAGCAGCAGATCTTCCCTGATGTGAGTAATACCTGATGCTTGTGCTGGTTGAGGAGTGGCATCTCCATATCCTGACTAGGAGAGGCTGTGAGCTGCCGACGAGGAGGACTGTCAACCGACTCCTTCTGCTTGTTACGGCACATGCAGACCAGGAAGAAGAGGCAGGCAATAACCAGTGGGATGGCGATACTGGGGATGAGGATGTAGAGGATCTCCTTCTTCACATTCTCTGGGGGTTCTGGAATTCAACACATTCAATGTAACCCATAGAAACAGACCATATGAGTTCGTGCATTCACAGCTGTGTTGCATGTACTACATGCATGGTGGCAAGTATAGGATTATTGATCATAATTGGCAGAATGTTCTACTCACTGCATGGACGGATGTCACAGAGGTCAACCCTCACACGGGAATCAAGAGTGAAGCACCAAGGACTTTCCATTTGCCCCCCTGGGTTCCTGCAGAAGTTGTGCCCTCCTCTGAGCTCGGGATATTCCACAGGTGTCAGGTGGTGGTTGTGTGGATATTGGGCACTCCAGGATTGGCACTGGTATCCAGACTTGGTTACACTGACGGTACCTCTGTAGTTGGCACCACTGCCATTATAACAGCTGTGATCTGTAGGAGAATCTTTCACAAGGATTGAAAATTAGAGAAAAGAAATGGACAGCCAGCTGCAAAACTACTGCACACACCAGGGATAAATGGGTGACAATGGGGTATTTGGCCATGGTTGCCCAATCTACCCTGAAGAGTTAAGCTCCAAACCTAATCTAATACATCTGATGCAGACAATGAAGGTCCTCACTGGCTTCTAAATATTAGCGCCAGATGTGTTGGAGCTGATTAGGACGATTAGGCACCCCTGTATTACACTATATGATGTTATTGGTGCTAAGAGACATGACCTGGCATACATCACTAGAGGGCGCTCTTGATTCATGCGTTTCCTCCACAGCAAGTGACTATGCTTGCTTTTAGCACACATCTAGAAGACCAAGATGACACCCAGGAAGGTAGGACAACTGGCCCAAAAAGGCTATGCTCTATGCTATAGGCTAGGCTATGTATATATACTTTATTGCAGACATTATTTGTTGAGGGCTGCTGGCCAGGTCTTTTATTTGTTCTACTCTGGCCAGAACTGATCCGAGTGATTGGAGTTCCACATGCCTTAGGTGTACTGGAATGTAAAACAGAACAAAAATGCAAACTGGCTGGGGGGTCTCTGAAGACCTTTGGAAAGGTGGGCTTCATTGTGCTGGCATCATTGTGCTGGCATCCAATTACTTAGTTTACAAAAGACTTATTGTCAACATCAAGTTCCCAGACGGGACTGTGGAAGGTCTACCTACATGTCTCCAGACGGTCGACAGGCACGCCAATGCGCATGCAGCTGGCAGCATCGGGTGAGCCTGGGTGGGGCAGCAAGTGGCAGTTGGGCAGCTCCAGCTGCATGAGGATCAGAGGGTTGGAGCGGGCGATGGTGTACTCTGTGCGGCACAGGTCGTTCTCCAGGGCTTCGCACTCATCCCTGCAGAGCTGCCGCTGTCTTGGGCCCCTGTTGCCTTCCTCACACAGCGGGAAGACGTAGTGGCAGAAGGAGGGGATGGCGAACTGAGAGCACTGGTCAGACAGCTGGGTGGAAGTTCCAATCATGGTAAATGCAGCTAAAGGGAAGAGAAAGTAATGGGAAAGGTGAAGTACAATGAAAGGACAAGATCAACTGATCAGAAGTCAGACTGAGGTTAGAATATTAAATGATTAAATAAGTGAATGGCATGAACATGGAAAGACTAATACTAATACCCTCTTAAATGCTTCCAAGTTTAATACTGAATGATCCACTATCTCTGTACCCTGAATTCCTCTGGATGAGGCAGAAGGCAACAGAAGAAAATAGTTGCGTAACCTGAGCCTTTTTCAGTTAGGGGCATTTTTCCATTGGGCTAAAACACTGAACCCTTACTTGAGAGAGATTACATGTAAATAAAAGTAATGCAATTACACGAACTCAATTTCCTGAGAGAAGAGAAGCCAAACATGACATCAACAGAGTCATTCCAGGCTAAAGAATGGCAGGACCCTATTTTCTCTGACAGAGTTATTGCAAAGAATTTATTTAATTTCTGTACTTGATGATAAGATTAAAGTCCTAAAGTTCTGTTTCATCGTCCTTCTGGTCTCTTAAAACTAAGTTACTTTAAGCGACTGCGGCCAAACCTGGCATCAATTTCAGGAGGGGGAAAAAAAGCATGCATTTTAATCTCTTTAACATGACCGTTTAGAAATGCTCTAAAATCTCTGCGCATGATACTTCCAGATGTCTGCTGGGGCAATTTTCACCAATCATATTTGATGCATTACATATTTTTAAATGAAAACCATAGATCTGAAATTTCTGCAAATAATTTTTACCATATGCTTTCACGGGGAGTGTTTCTTACAGTTAAACATACTGTACATGGAAACACTGAGCAGAAGTTCCAGCAATAGTGGCAGCAATTTCAATCACAATACACAGTCAATTATTTGTATAGGACTGAGCCCAGATCTGTACACTACACTAAAAGGCTTTAAATGACAAACAGCTTGGAACTTGGCAATCAGGGTAATGTGAGATGAGCCAATTGAGTCATTTTATGATCAATCACATGGAGAAAAGAATTGGGACACCTGCTCTTTCATTGTTTCTTCCAAAATCAAGAGTATTTATAACAAAATTTTTAAAAATCCTGCTTTTGGTGGAGTAACTGTCTCCACTGTCCATGGAAGGCTTTCTACTAGATTTTGTATTGCTGTGAAAATTTGATTGCATTCAGAGACAAGAGCGTCAGTGAGGTCAGGATGTTGAATGATCACCACCCCACCTCATCCCAAAAGTATTAGATAGAGCGCCAACCTTCCAGGGAACACAGTTCCACCGCTCACAGCTCACTGCTAGTAGGACTTATACCTCTATAGCAAACAGCTGGCATTAGGCATGGTGCCAAGGTTCACATTTATCTGCTCCAGAGAGTCCTATGCTATATCAGTACTTTTCTACAGACAAGCTGTGTGTGTGCAAATTTGCACATCTTTTCCAGCAATGGGTGCAATGTAAAGAAGGGGAATGCATTAATTAGAAGGGGTGTCCACAAACATTTGGGCTTACTGACCTGCAAAAATACATTTGGCCTTATTGTGACTCTAACTGACTCTTACCTGTGATTCGGTTCTCACTTTCTCCCTGCATCTGCAGAGACTCCACATAGATGCTCCTGTTTCCGATAAAGCGTGCACAGGCGATGCCCCGGTATGGCTGACAGAAACCCTTCTCATGGGTCCTAAAAAAACACAAAAACATAAGGTCAGGATTCCTATACTACCTTCTTTAACTGGTGCTCGTTATGTGATCACAAGCAGTAACCCCATGTAGAGAGAACACGGCAACACTTTTTCTTCCCAGATACTGATCTCCTCTACAACATCTGGAGAATTCAAGCCTTTCTCTCCAGAGAGGCCACCCAGGTGCTTGTTCAGTCCCTCATCATTTCAAGACTTAACTTTCAAGACCTAACTCCCTTCAGACTGGTCTTCCAACGTGTACCACCAGGCTCTTGCAATTGATCCAGAACTGTGTGTCAATTTTCTAAGATCAGCAATGTAACTCCTATACTCCAATCCCTACAATGGCTTCCTGTAGCTGTCCATCAGACCCAAAATCCTGGCACTGGCAAAAAAAGTTCCTTCAATACCTAATGGCAATGGTCAAAACCCAATCCGTACCAATAGCCTTTTGAGCTTCAAATATGGCTCAGCATGAGCCACCATTCTTCAAGACTTATGGAAGACAAGCATCTAGACTCAATCTCACATAATTTAGCACTAATCTTGCACTAATGAAAGGTTTGTGATTGAACTTGTGTCACTCTGGATAAGAACATCTGCTAAATGCCATAAATGTAGACTGTGACTGTTTACCTACTAAGCTTTAAAATGAGCCGTCTTTTAGAAACTCTTCACTTAGGATGAGCACCTATACATAGTCCATCAAGCTCAAACTACTTAAAAGGTCATTTACTCCACAAGAAAAAACACACTGCTAACATAATCAGGCTAGAATTGTTATGGGATGGGATCATATCCTAAGAAAAAGCTGGATTGGAAATTGGAGGAAGACGTATATCAGCCCAATATTTTTCCCCAATCTATTTCCAGTCATCTGTAGCTCAGCATTACCAAGATATCTGTAGATAAATGTTTACATTAAGTTAAGTTTACATTCCAAAATGTCTACAAGCTGCCACATTCAAAATGTACTGAAGACCTTGTGTATAAAACTGGTGCCAAGGCAAATATGTCTAATTTTAATGAATTCCTCACAACTGCCATTTGAAATGTCCCATGTTTCTCTAATGCAGGCCAAGAACACGCATTGATCTGCCCCAGTGAGAAGCCACAGCGGCTCTTGTAACGCAACACCTCTCTTATGAGAAACCACCATCAAATTGGCACCAGGCTGGTATTTTAATTAGACAACTCTCTGGAGAGGAAGAACTTGCAGTGGAAAGCACAACAAGATCCACAAGAGAACACACAACAAAAAAAAACTATACACACCAACATGCTCAAAAACAGCACAGACGTGCTCCAAAACACGTATATTAACCCGGCCCTGAACCGAATTCTTCTTCCACTGGTATACTAATGGTCTGAATATGGAGTATAAGCAGTTTACCTACATTTGAACAGCTTACATGTCCGCTATCAAACCTGTCTTCCAAACTCTTCTAAGATTCAGAATTTGTGGTCAGGAGGGGTTCTCAGGAGGTGCTCGAACATAAGATGCCTGGTATGCATTTTAACTCATTAGCACCGTTCATAGCTTTCCATTCGCAGTGTGTGGTAGCACTGAGGTAATGTTGGAGAGTGATGAAAGATGAAGAAGGTATTCAACAGGAAGCGGGTAGGCAAGTTTACCAGCATGCTGCTCCTGATAAGCTATCGCTCATGTTTACCCAGTTCAGAGCTTATAAATCAGAATGTGGACCCAACCTTTTTTGTCTGAACATGACCATCAGTGGACATATTCTCTCAGAACTGACCATAGGTGGACAAACTGTGTCTGAACCTGACCATCGGTAGACATATTCTCTAAGAACCTGACCATCGGTGGACAAAGTCTCTTTCTTAACCTGACCATTGGTGAACATATTCTCTCAAAACCTGACCATCAGTGGACAAACTGTATCTAAACAAACCATTGGTGGACGAATTCTCCAACAACCGGACCATCGGTGGAAAAGTTCTGTCTCAACAAGCCTAGCAAAATTCTGTATGAACCTGACTGGAGCCTACAAACAGTCACAAATTGACCACAGCCTGGCAAAACCACCAACCAGAGGCTGAACAAACCTCCAAACAATTGTTTCTAATAGCAGTACCTGCTTTGTTACCTTGGTGAGGATGTAACAGCTTTTAACAACGACAGCAAACATCAGACATCAGACATCTGTAAACTGAACTAAAATATAAAAGCCTTATCATCATCATCATCATCATCAGTCCAATAGCAAGCTCAAATTTCACTTTAACTAAAGCCGAGCTTAAATCTAATTTAAATTTTACTATGACCCTGACCCTGGACAATTCAGGCATGTGAATGGCAAGATCTTCATAGCATACATTTTCGAGTTCTAACACTGGACCAGCTATGGAGAGACGATGAGGACACGCTGACCTGAGGTATGTGGGTCTGTGGGTTTTGGTCATAAGAATCCAGCAGAACTCACGTTGATTGTTTATTGCGCTACTTTTTGCTAGCTGCTTTTCTCATCAAACTCTACTGCTGCACTGACCAAAATCCCTATCACCCTGATGCCGAGGGTCCTCCGTGGTCCTGTTTATGTAATTATGAAAAGAGAAGATGCTGATCTGTACGGACGGACACTGCAGAAATGTGAGGTTCCTGGCTACATTTTGAGACTGAGCAACTGGAATTGGTTATAAATCATAGAGACATATACAAAGTGTCTCTTACAACACTCTAGGGGAGTCTGTCAAGAACCTACTTAGCAGCATAATGGTGGAATCGCCATTGAAATTTGTTTTGGGAGAATACAGACATTTTCCAGGGCCGCATCCGTCATGCTGTAAGCATTAGTCCACACTAACCTTGAGTGTACGTGCATGTGCTTCACAGAACTGTACATGAAATCTGATAGCGGGGGTTGGTAAGCCTTCTCCATCAGCGCAAACTGAAGGCTTTCCACTTATAATCAAATCCAGAAGCTTGCCTACTAATACAAGGAGGGGGGCTTCAGAGTAAATAACACTTTAAGATATTGTAACTGAAAGTGGCAGATATGACTAAGTCCACATTGCTTTGTTCCGAATGGGAGTCAGTCTGTCCAGCGCCATTAGGACTAGCCCATTATGCCAGGCAGGAAAATGAAACCACAGGGAGATAGCAAACTGCATGGCCCCTTATTTTAGACATCCAGCCCTGGAGGCCTTTTTTGGAAAGAGACAGAGGCGACATGATCCTAAACAAACTGAGCAACTCGAGCGCTGGTCACCAGCCAGGCCTTCCACCAGCTAGGCCTTCTGCTACTCAGTCTCTGAATGATGTTTATGTAGGATATGATACACTTCTAACCATCAGGAGTGGGAAATGACAGAACAGATTACGATCACGATAATTAGGGTCATGTTGCGCGGCTAGATCACAGTCATCAGCAGGGCTGGGCGATATGGTAAACATATCATATCAATATTTTAACACATTTTTACAATACATGATATTTATCATGATAGATGTGATAGCAGACTAAATGCATCAGTAGTGACAGATTCTAAAAAAAACTATTATTCATAGACTCTCCCAAACTCAGTACAGTAATTTGTCATTCAAAAATGGTACCGCACTTCAGTGTTCTTTAAGCACCGACGACATCCTTGATATGCTTAGAAAAGCATATTGTGCATCACAATAACACAATTTATCATGATACAGTCAAATATTGTCATATTGCCCAGCTTGATATCGTTGTCAGCTGTTCTTAACAAAATAATTCTCGTAAAAATCGAATTTACACAATTTCCCACTGATCCCAGATGTAGTCATTATGCCAAGACATGTTTGGTGTTTAAAACCTCTATTTTTCTGCTGAAGTTACAAGGCTAGCACTGCTAACAAACACTAGAGGTCAACGGTCACTCAAATCTTGTCTTATATACATGCTAACAGTTCTCTCAACCCACTAAAAGCGAAACCATGCACAATACCAACTCATGTACACAGGCATATAGACACTACATAATATGGGTGGGAGGTAGGTAGTTAAGCCAACAGGTAGGTAGAACATCTGTGGTTGCAATGGAAATGACATGTCATTTCACAAACAGACAGATTAGGCAAAATATGGAGAAATGGAAAAAAAAAAAAAAAAAAAAAAATCTATATATGGATATGTACAATTTTGCACATATTAATTTACCATTACTGTTCATTTTCTCAGTGTAACATGCCTAAATGTGGCATGTACGAAGGCTTTTCCATTCCTCTTATATTCCAATATGTTACATTCACTTGATGAAGACCTGGATGCAGTTTGAGAAGGTTGAGAGATGTGTGAGATCCTGGATTAAGAGAACAGAGAAAAGAGAGTAATGACTTCTAGAGCTTGGTAGAAGCATTAGCCTCGTAGCTCCAGTACTACAAAAAAATAAATAAATAAATAAAGAAAAAAAATTGGGCTAATTTGGGTTTTGTACATGTTTGGAAACTGTAAAACTGTTAAATGCTGAATGAAAAATAGTTTTTTCACCAAACCCTTCCTTCACTGACCATCCACACATTTCAGAACAAAAAGTGTACATATAATACACACAATAGGCCTGATTCTCAGACTTCAGTGCACTGTGAGAGACTCTGACTGAATATCACTGTATTCAGTGTTTGATCGCATTTTAATGTAGCAGTTAAACGAGCCGCTACCGTTTCTCCTCTTTTCCAGTGCTGTAATGTTCAATTTCTGTTTCTAACACCCAGCACCCACTCCTGCTGCTTATGATAGCTTATACATCTTTTCTCTTTCAATGTGTGTGTGTGTGTATAGAGAGTAGGGGGGGGGGGTCTACTTTCCAGAAGAATTTCACCCTATTCACATTTCATTTTGCTGAAGGCTCACCGTGGCGCATTGCCAAAAGAGCTGTCAATGGCCAAGACGCCCAGTGCAGTCGACATCAATATCACATATGGTTACAATTTTACTTTAGTTTAAAGTGGCTGGGAGGAATTTTCTCTTCAGAAAAGAAATGTTTGAAGACTTGAGCTTAACAAGAATTAGATTTACTTCCTACTTCTTTTGGCAAAACTATGGTGGAGGGCAGGGAGAGATAAATGCCTGCATAAATATAAGATGGATTGCAGTGGAGGAGGACTTATAAAAGTTACCACACGGACGAAATTCTGAAACTTAAGAGAAAAGTGAACAGAATATTAACACATCTCAACACCATCCTGGAGAACTGACCACAACCAATACACCTAATGGGGAGGAACATGAAGAATGCAGGATTAATCTTACAACCCATATGGAAATCTGATATATGGCAGGACTGGACGCATTTTTCTAAATATATGTACTATATGTGTATTATATACACATTATATAGTAACATACTGTACACTGCACACTATTATATATCTAAACGTATATGTATATTTACATACATATGTGGTAAACATACAAGCACATATTATAGTACATATTTTAATGTGAGAAACAGACATAAGGAAATATATGTGAACACTATGTATAGTATATATACACACTTATAGTACATATATGTAATATGTACAATATTTCTCTCATACACTGTTAAATATATGTGTGTAATTGAATTGAAAATGTCAAGTTTTTCAATATGTGAGAAATGTATTATGGATACAAGGAACTTCTGTTATATGAAAACTATATATTGCCCTAGATCATTATTCCCAATGGGCTGTGCATATTTTTTCATGTACATATATTTTGTATACATACATTTATCCAAATTATATATTGGACTAATATGCATAATATATCGTAGTGTGTATGGACAAAAGTATTTGGACACCTGTTCATTCATTGTTTCTTCTAAAACCAAGGGTATTAAGAGTTTATCCTGCTTTTTGTTGGAGTAACTGTCTCTACTGTCCAGAGAAGACTTTCTACTAGATTTAGGAGCATTGCTATGATGATTTAATTGCATTTAGCAACAAGAATGTTAGCTAGGTCAGACTGTTGGATGAACACCACCCCACCCATTTTAGTATGTGAGAAATACATGTTGTATATAAAGAAACTCCATATACTGTAATAAAGGTCACATCTGAAATCTATATACCAGTATAGAAATGAAATGAGGTTTAACAATCTTCACACGTCTTATGAGTGCAAATGGAGGTCTCTGTGTGTCTGTCAGCAGAAGAACCACATCTGCTCATCTGTATCCGTTTACTCAGACACAATATTCAGAGCTTTTTTCCCCATTAAAATATGCCTTCATGTGGTGCAGTCATCTAAACTAGAGTTTGCATTCGGAGCCCATCTACAGAGACCGCTACGCCTTCAGTCTCGGATCGAATCGCTGCCGATTATTCTTCTAACTGCAAGTAATAGAAGCAGTCTGGAACCTGTATTTATGCAAAGAGGTCTCGGATGGGGAGACTTCAAAAGAGCCGAGTCGCAGTGTGGATTCGTGACTACACTAAAGAAAAAAGTAGCTAATTTTTTGCAGGACATCCTTCCCTGCCATCTCGGAGCCATTTTTCATAACAAATGAACGGCTCAGCAGGCTAACGCCGAGAACCAAAACACACTTGCCAATGCAGCCGCACTGCACATTCTGCACAGGAGCCTTCCGTCATTTCTAAAGAGTGTGCCAGAGGACACAGGGAGGAGGAGTTAGCATGGATACTCCAACTGTGCTGCGGCCTTCGATGAAACCCGAGGGGCAGAAAATGGCCCTCAGACTTCACGGCCCGGTCCTTGACGGGGAGGCATAAAACAGAGGACGCGTTGTGTGGCCTAGAGAAGAGCTCACACACACAAACATACACACACTCCCATCTCCCTGCATCCAGAGCTATGACTGAACAACCTTCAGTAATTTTGGGCCTTTATTGACGAGCAATGATCAACACCTTGCTGTGGCCGATACTGCTAGCAGCTCAAGTGTCACAAGGGCAAGACATGTTAAAACTCAGGTAATGCTTTATTTGAGGGCTACCTATACAGCGACACTTGACACGTGTATAACCTCTTATAAGGGTAACTGCATTTATATGAACAACTGCTTTTCCTGTTACCACTACCGAGACACTGGTGAGTTGATATGTGCATCAACACAAGCCGTACTACTGTAATGCACCTGCAACAGTATACTGTATATTCACAAACATATGTAGTAATCATACAAGCACATACATTACATATATGTAATATGTAAGATACTTAAGATACTCATACACTTAAATATATGAAATTGAAAATACCATATTTGTACCATATTACCATAGCTGAAGCCACACTACTGTAATGCATATGTACAGCAAATGAATCACCAGTAGATCCATCATTACATTAAAGTTATTATTATGAAGCTACACTGTTTGAGACATTTATTATAAGGTGGGCCCCATTTCCCTAAAAGCCAGCCTTCATAAGGCTACATAACACCTACATTAACCTAAACACTTCTAAATTCTTACTGCGAAATGCCCTGTGTCAATGATTGGGGTAATTTCTTCACCTCAGAAGGCGTAATGACAGCTGACGCTTGTTGGAATAATCCTTCATAAATGTTTATGTAGGTTTAGGTCAGATGTCATGAACAGTATATTGTGAAGCCCAGAGCTCAAACCAGTGCCTATCAGCTCCAGTCTACTCCAGCAAAGCAGGCACAATGTCTTCATTCAAAAACCTTACGGCCACCAAAAGCAGACTCCTGTTTGAAGCTCCTTGTGTGTTGTGTCGGAGCATTCCTCGCTCGCAGATGGCCAAAGTAATAGAATTAAGGATCAGAAACAGGAATGGCGGTGGGCGGAATTGGGAGAAAACCCAGCTGAAGCCCAACATCTGTGTACTCAATCGAAAGGGAGGTGAATAGAGCTCCCAGTGGACGAGCAGCCGTGATCTTACACAGTGCCCAGTCAGGCTCTGACAGAGGCCAGAAGGCTTGCTGCCGGAATGCTTGACCGGTACATGAGCAAAAAGCTAGACGGTACTGCTCCAAAAAACAGAAAGGTCTGTTTAATGTGATTTAAACCTACTGAAACCTGTTTAGACCCAGCTATCTGGGCAGTAGGGGAGTTTTCTACACAGGAATGGAACATAAGAATAAATATGAATAAACATTTACCCCTTAAACTTCAAAAGATGTCCACACTGTGCTTTATTTTACAGTAATTACATGGAAAACAAGGTAGAAATAAAGGCATTATTATGTTATGAGCAAAAAACTGAATTCAAATTAACTGCTTACTATGATTTAAATGCATAAGTGTATCATATTGGGACATACATACATTTTCACCAATGGACAAAAGTATTGGGACACCTGCTCATTCATTATATTTTTGAATTCAAGGTTCAAGGCAAAGAGTTTATCCTGATTTAGTTGGAGTAACCAT
The DNA here is from genome assembly GCF_030463535.1 of Salminus brasiliensis. NCBI lineage: Eukaryota > Metazoa > Chordata > Actinopteri > Characiformes > Bryconidae > Salminus > Salminus brasiliensis. The sequence continues at coordinate 27,577,298 of NC_132893.1, forward strand.
CTCTACTGTCCTGGGAAGGCAGTGTTCTACTAGATTTTGGAGCATTAGTAAGGTCAGAGTGTTGGATGATCACCACCCCACCTCATTCCCAACTGCCCAGCTCATCTTAATAGTACAGGATGGAGCACCACCATCATCATTCCAGAGAACACAGTCCCACTGCCCCACAGCTCAATATCTCAATGCTGGGATCTTTATACCCCTCATCAGAGGGGATGTCCACAAATATTTGGACATGTGTACATGCAGTATGCAGTGAACGTCAAAGTAAATATCAATTATAGCACATCAGTGTCATAGGTTATGCATGTTTGTATGTTAATCTATGGCTAAAATACATGTACTGTATAATAAGCTGCAAATAAGTTGGTGCGTGTGTAAATCTAATCTAATTAATGGACAGGTTGGGTTTCTTAGTGCTCCAGCTCCAGCCACTAATTTGTTCGGTTCCACCAGTAGCTCATCTAATTTCATTTACTGAAGGACTGATTAGATAAACCAGGTACTGGATGGCGACTGTAAATATGGGGGTTTCTTGAGGAGAGGCCTGTGTTAAGTTTATTAAGTTAAGTGTTTAAACGTATGAGATAAAACGGCTTCAAATATTCAAACTTTCTCATCTGGCCGCACAGCACCAGTCCTACAAAGCAGACACCTCAGTCACGCTGCATTTCAATTCAGCAATGCGGACAACGAGCACAGGGCCTGCTGCGAAGGACACAAGCAAACAAACAAGACCTGCGCCAAGAAATGAAAGGCCCCGACTGTGTTCTGCAAATGGTCCCCAAGACAGGCCGAGAATACTTCACCAGAAACTCCCTAGAAGACTTTTACTCTGTTCGGGACGTAGGAAGCAGCTAATTGGGACACAGCCATTAAATGCTCCACAAACTAGCAGGCTAATTGCTGGGAATCTCTATAAAGATCACAAGGCCCAACAAGATGCACTAAAAAGCTTTGGTTTAACGGACGCCTCAGGACAGGACAGTGCTGTAGTGCCCGTTTCTCCATTTCAGCTGGTCATTCCGATCCACACTGACCACTCGTTGATTTGCAAGAGGAAGGCTTTAATTGTGGGACTCTGTCTGACATCATATATCACCACAAGAGGGCGATAATTACCCCCGCAATGACAATCCTGACCAGTACAGGAATGAAAAGAGGAACACTTTCCCCTGCCACATGAGCTGGAGAGAGTCTTGGGATTTCCAAATAAAACTGGAGCCAAAGCAGAAGGAGCCAATGACATCCTCACTGAGCTTTATACTGCGCAGAGTGGAGGTTTCAGGGCTCGTTTTATGAGTGACACACCCCTATAATCTGCACAAACACACAGGCATTCAGTTTTTTACTTTTTACAATGTCAGGACATCAATGCAGATATCCCTGCGGTCTAAAAAGCTTGTATAACTTTTTCCAGTTTTCACTTTTTTGCCATAATGTGGAACTTGCAATTTTTCTTTACATTGTGTCACAACAGAAATGGACCAATAGAAATGCTCCAAACCTGGAATAAAGTCTTTCACACAGACTGATCATACAGCACTGCACATTAACAGCTTTTAGCATATCTTGTATCTACATGCAATAATCCTAATACATCATATATATATATATATATATATATATATATATATATATATATATATATATACACACACACACACACACACACACACACACACACACACACACACACACACACACACACCAGCACCATCTGCACAACACTGAGTGGGTCGTCTTTGTGCCTTCACATGGTCAACAGATCTGACCATCTGAGGCATGGACTCCACAAAGCTCCATAAAGGTGTCCTGTGGTATCTGGCACCAAACCGTTAGCAGCAGATTCCCAAGTCCTTAAGTAGTGAGATGGGGCCTCCATGGAGCCTTAGGTGCCCATGACCCTGTCACCAGTTGTACACCGGTTGTACTTTCTAGGACCACTTTTAATAGGTACTGACAACTGCAATTTGGCAACACCCCACAAGACCTGCCTGTCCCAATGTTTTGGAGGTGTTCAGACCCAGCTGTGTTGTAATCACCATTTGGCCCTTTGCTCACATCCTTGTGCTTGTCTATTCTTTCAGCTTTTCACATCACCACCTTCAAGAACTGACTGTTCACTTGCTGCCTAATATATCCACTCTCTGACAGACGCCACTGTGCATGACGTGAATCAGTATTTTCCACCCATTACTAATGTCATGGCTGATCGGTGGCTCCAGGACCAAAACACTGGATCTACAAAACTGTAACTTTCCCAGGAGAAGGAAATACGGGCTGACATTTTAATAATTATTTACTCATTATAATTTTATAATAAAAAATTATTCCAAGCTATAGATTCCTATGTGAAGGGATATTCACACAGTATAAAAGGTGGCTGGAGTTCATCAAAATCAAAATCAAAAAGCCAAAAAACAGGGAGATAGAAGGTTTTGCTCAGACAGCAAAGTTACTACTACTACAAGTTACTACCTATATGTATTAATAAAAAATCTTCAGGGATTCTTTACTAAAGACTTTGGGTATATGTTGTCACTGTAACTCCAAAAATCACAACTTTAGTGGAGAACAAAAAAAAAAAAAAAACCTTTTTAACTTTCAATGGAGATTAATGTAAAAATATTTTATTCTGAATTATTTTAGAACATTTCTAATGGTCTGTTTATCATTAAATTTACAGAACTGTCAGATACAAATGATGTTAAATATGGAGATGCATGGTTTTTGAGTGACCATGACAAATGATATACACTGCAGAACCTCTTTTAAGACTCTTAAAAGCTCCAGTGCTGAAATGGTTGGACTGGTTAAGTGGTTCTTTGTCTTTCTAATGAAAAACCTTACACCTCTCATGTCAGAGACCTTAAGAAAGCTCTAGAAGTCTTAAGAAAGCACTGTTACAAGTATAAGTGTAAATATAACCCTAACCGTTCTTTAACCCTCTTTTTATCTCTCAAAAATAAAAAAAAATTTCACTTTACAAAGTCAGGACCAAAGTCAGTTGGTCTTGATATTGTAGTCTAGGCCTGTCCGTCCCAATTTCCTCTGTTTGTCAGGACGTTCTTATCCAAGAAATGTCTGAAAAGCACACACTTACACAGAGGGCTATAAGCAGCAGGCTCTCTGCAGGGCAGCAGTGATTCAGGGAGGAAAGGCAATATACAGTGAGATAGCCAGACAGACAAAAGCATTCCTGCGGAGGGGAATTTACAGCCCTGTTCTAAACGGTTCTAATCAGTCAGAGTGACCCAAGACTAAGGACTGGAGCTGCCTGGGGGTCCAACATCATGGAAACAGCACTTGGCAGTACACACACACGCGTGCGCAGGCCAGTACTTCACTCACCTTATCAGTTGTGTTGTGTGTGTTTGTATGTTTAAGAGGGAATGTAAGGGTGTGTGTGTGTGTTTGGGGGGAGGAAATCTATAAAACAGCACTAGGACCAAAACCCTTTAAGCAGCAGAGCAAAGACAAAAATCGTTAGGTAATGTGTAACAGACCTGCTTATGCAGTGACGCTGTACGAGATTACGCAAGCTACAAAAATGCATGTAGGTACAGCCTCAGAGTGAGGTACAGAGCCTCAGTTTTGTGGCACTGTTCAGATTTTGTCTATTAACCCCTTAAAGTCTGCATTTTGGCCCACAGTTCAACTGCATACCATTTGTAGTGAATAATGCATCTTTAGATGAATCCCTTGGAACCCTTTACAAATGTTACTGGTAATCGTTTGTAATTGGAATTAATCGTATTGTTCAGTTTAGGAAAAATATTCTCCTAATCTTGCAGGTTTGTCACTTTTTGATGTAAACTGAATCTTTTAATTTTGTAAAAAAATTAATTAATTTTCTAAATTTCAATAGAAATGCTGCACAATTACCTTTACTAAGTTTTTTCATCTTCCTGTCAAGTTGCCATTCTGGCGATACAAGAAAATCCGATACCAAACTATGATAATACGAAAAGTATTATTATATTTATGAAAAGTACTTTCAATAAATAATTTGAGTACTGAGAATTTCAATAAATCATCCGCGGAAGAAAGCGTCCAGGCTTTTTTCTGTCCTGGCACCAAAGTGGTGGAACGAGCTTCCCCTGAGTGTCCGAACGGCCGAGTCGCTCACTGTCTTCAAACGCAGACTGAAGACCCACCTCTTCAGAGAGTACTTGGACGAATAGCAGAGTACTATGGTCACCTTATTGACTTGTGCTTAGTAATGTCTAAAGCTTAGAGGTATCTTTGAACTATTAGTCTATTCTAACTAGCTGAGGTTTTTCTTGGGTAAATAGCAAAGCACTTTTGTAAGTTGCTCTGGATAAGAGCGTCTGCTAAATGCCATAAATGTAAATGTAGAATAACTACGAAATGTGCAAATTATGTGGTCACTAAACTGCAGGCCCACATACAGGTCCCTATTTTCTACAACAGCTCCATATTACCCACAACACATGACTTGAACCTCAATATTAATTTGGTAAGTTGGAACAGTGTCCAAGATCCAAGGGGGGGGGGGGGGGGGGGGGGGGGGGGCAACCCCAGTTGGACTATTGTGGTCCCTCAGCATTGTCCTGCTAGGTGGAAGTATATACATGGACCTACATCTCTTCTAAACGGCAATAAAGACAGAAACTATACCAATGAAACTGGAGGAATATGAAAGTGAAATGTTTAGCTTGTTTTGGATCCATCAGATATAAGTAAATATGGTTGTCAATAAAGTTTATTATACAGTCTTCCTTCTGCAGATCTACTGTTTATGAAACCGGCTACCCAGTGATTAGGTGGTCTTTTAAACATTACTCATCAATAATCATTTTAGTTTGGGCCCGATTGCCTGATTACCATTAAAGTTGAGGCCCGTCCAGTAGGGAATTGTGTTTGTGCTAACGCTAACCCAAACCCAACCCAAATATCACCTCCACTGCAGGTCAGTCACTGGGCTGGGCCAGTTAGGCCCTATAATTTGCTTGTCTAATCCAGTATCCTGGCCCGGACAACACAAGTCCTCTCATTCCAAAAGCAAACGTAGAGCCTGATTCCACAATACGACCACCAGAACCAGGAGGTAGTGGATCGAGCTAGGGGAATGTGAAATCCTATTGGTTATGCCATGTCCTCCAGAAGCACATCTAGATGTAAATGGGGATGCTCCTCAAAACTGAGGTTCTTAAGTGGTTCTTGACTCAAACTGTTGGTCAATGAAGCTTTAAAAAGAACTTACAATAAAAATGTTCTTCACACTCACACATCCCATTTACAAAAGTGCTTCTTCTATGGTGCTTCAGTGTGGCTCTTCAATGCCCAAACCTCCAGCAAACCCTTTCAGGCAGCTCTGTATTTAAGAGTGTATATAGCCCTCACTGAATGTCCTTTCAGACGTCGCAGTATTTATTTAAAGTTGGGAAAGGAACAATTAGGACCTCGCCTCATGCTTTCTTTCCCCAACCGAGGGTGACTGCCAGCGCTCTGGTTCTCAGGGAAATTAAGGCAAAGCTTGCTCGGGTCGAGAAAGGCTCTTTGTTGCATATGAAGACCTGGGTCCAGCTCCAGTCCATGCCACACACACACACAGCATCTACAGAGGCTCCACTAACACGCCTTCGTCTCACTCTCCATGGCTTTTATAGCCAAATCAAACAAGTTGCAGCGCTACGGCGAAGAAGACAGAGGAGGGCGAGAGATAAGAAAAGAAAAAATCTATTAAATGAGGAGGAAAGAGAAAAGAGGTGAGGATCTGAGGAACTGTGGAATGCTTGAGGAGCATCAGAAAACAACTAATGCCTATAAAGCTTTGCCTCATGAAAAAGCAGGGAAAAAAAAAAAAAAAAAAGATCCATGATGTAATGAGCTGTTCTTCATTGTGAAATTCTGAATAAGCATCCGGCTCTTGACTCAGCGTTGCTCAACATTCTCCCCCTCAAAGCACTCTGGAAGGGGGAGCCACCCCTTTGCTTTTTACCCGTCTAGGCCACACTGAACATGTTGCTCATGAAAGACAAAAGAGAGAAAGAAGCCACGGACGCCCCCCTTATTAAAGAGCCTCAGCCTGCATTAGCAGAGATTAGCTGTTTGAGATTAGATGGATGCATCTGGAGATGCCTGGTCATCCCTGACTGGAAGAGGAGTGAATCAGCTCCCCAACACCAGCATCTGCCTCCCCTGAGGGGGAATTCTCTTTATCTCTCTATTAAAGGGAAAGCATTGTTTATGACTAATTCAGCACAGGACTGTTCAGGTCAGAGGTAAGTGTTAAAGCAAAAAAGCTCAACATTTTAATAGCGGTGGACATTTCCTTTGGATAAAATGTTCATTGGATTATAGAAATTCCAGCTCCAGTGATAGAAAAAGAAAGAAAACAAACAAACAAAAAACAACAGACACAGAAGGTACAATATTAATTAAGTACATGATCTATGATTACTAATTACTAATAATGTAATTAGTTAATTAATTAAAATGAATACTAATAATGTTACAAAATTATGTTAATATCATACAGGTGTGGTATAAATGGACACTAAAGGTAATGCACATATTTGTCACTGTACTATGTACAGCGAAATGTGTCCTCTGCGCACACACACATGAACTAGGGGCAGTGAGCACACACACAGAGCGGTGAGCACACACAGAGAGGGTTAAGGGCCTTGCTCAAGGGTCCAACAGTGGCAGCTTGACGAGCCTGGGTATCGAACCCACAACTCTGTAATCAATAGCCCGGAGCTCTAACCGCTGAGCCACCACTGCCCCTAATATCATCTGATTAAAGAAGAAAATTATAAAAAAGTAAATTCACTCAAAGCAGCATTAAATAAGAATTCATGTGGAGTATAAATCACTTTTACACCACTGCCATAAATACAGAGGGAACGCTGGGGAACATACAAACTAAACACTAGAAACTCCAGTACATGAGCTCTGCTATCTGGTAGAGCAAAATGGATGATCCTGAAGAGAACATCTTATAATCAGTGAAACACATAAAAATATATTAATAAAAAGAAATACTTACGCATCACCTGGACCAGGAGTTGGAGACTGGCCTGTAAAAACAAAGGGAAAGAGAAGAAAGGTTCACACATGCGCTCACCTGCATGGTAAGTTATTCGGCAGAAGAACTAGATCTGAGCTCGAACATCAACATCTGCTCCCATCACTACTGAAGCAAGACACAGACTGCAGTGGCACGCAAGTTCATCCACAGCCTCCACGGCCTGCTGGAGTTCCGACAGCTATTTGGCATCCTTCCACTGCCCTCTCCGAAAGAAAATGACCAGCGCTTTAATCATAAACGTAACCGTAATGCAGCCCCGCGTGACATGCAGCATTTGATCCGAGACTAGAAGATGAACTGCTCTCGTCAGGACCAACTCTTTCATCCTCCTCAGCCCTTTAGCATGATCTCTCCTTTGAGATCCACCTAATGTTTTCACTGAGCCCAATCTGCCGCTTCAGTGCGGGGAAAAGAACAACGTTATTACGCCAAGATGACTTTGCAGGGAGGTAGGACGTGTACTTTCTCTCAAACGTGCTCCTAAAGCTGTCAGGAACTCTGTGTAATATATGAGAATCTGCTTCTAGTAAAGAGATTTAACCATATGCACACAATAGAGATCGTTCCCCCCCTACCCCTGTTAAAAGCCTGCTTTAGCCAAAACGGTGGGAAGTGGAGTCTGAGATTTATACCGGTGCCCTGCTATAAATCCACTGTGATGCCCGACGGAGATCTGGTGCTCATGAACACAGTGCTGCTTTAGTTCAGCCTAGTTTAGTTCACCAATCGGCTCCCCATATAATAACCTAAAACAACCAGACAGGAAAGAAAACACTGGACCTGCGATGGTGACGTTTAACAGTGCTGAGGAGAATATGGTTATTGTGACCCGAAGTGCGATGGACTAAAAGAACATTTTATACCTGGGCAGAAAAGTGAGAGAGAGCTCTGTATTGGCATCCCAACCACAGGAATCCTGAAGGCCGGAGCTGTTTGACAGCGTCATCATTCATTGCCATTTTTCTCTCTAAACTGTTCGGTTTTGAATCAGTTCAGTCTGACCATTGACTTCACGGAGGAATGGAAATACATCTAAATTAAGCAGCAGAAACAGAGCAAAAGCTTGACCAAAACAATAAGTATAAATAAAAAAGCACCCACCCTCATATCAAAGAGCAGGGCACCTATATGTATGAACCTGACAATACTGCTTTACATTGAATTTACTTTAGAACACTGATTTCTATGCAGTTATAAGCTCCTTGGACAAAAACCTTAAGCTGGTAGTAACTTGAAGAGGCTTGAAGTTATTGACCATCGCTTCGCTTCTAGAAGTCAGCGCAGGTCCTTTATAAGCGTTTTCTAAAAGCACACTCAGCAGAGAACTTTCATATAAACTTTATCTACAAGCCGCTGAAAGCCACTGGCGGTTCCTATGCGTCAGTGTTGTCTTTTGGTCATAATTCTGCAGAGAATGTCCTGGTAGACCAGTCTGACAGTACGCTTCCATACACCTGCAGATTCAGCTACTTCCTCCACACTATGGTCTTTAGCACGCCCAAATGCAATCACTCCTTTTTGCCAATCATCTGCTTTGCGACCCATTTTCCACACATCCAACGAGGCGCTCTCTGCATTGTAGCACCTCTTCTCAATCTATGAATCCCGTCGAACACCTCACCGGTATTTATAGCTTGATCATCCTCATGTAGCACCATCTGCAAGAGCCTGAAGTTACTACCACCTTAAACACGCAATTTTTTTGTCCAGGGAGCTCATAATTAGTTCTGTAATTGGTAATATATATATATTAAAATTGACATTTGCACTTGACTGACAGCGTTTTGTGTAATTTAAAGGTATTAGAATCGAACCAACGAGCAGCATCCGATATAATCTGCTTTTGAATACATCGGTCTGTACCGGGTCTGTAATTAGAAATGTTATTTTAATTCAACTTGAAGCAAAAATAAAGTGACCTTGTGTGAAAATCTTACTGAAAATGCACTAAGAGACACAGTTCTGCTTTCACACCCTGCACTCACTTGAAGAAAATGACTTGACGCATCTGTGAGATGCAAACCAACATATTTAGTGGGGGTAGTTTACCGTGGTGTGGCGTGATGCAAGCTTATTTCGGACCCTGCCTGCGTAGCCGATGTAAACATAATTGGTTGTATTCTACAGCCCTCAAACAGCTGTGCCAATACGCAACCCACGGACTCCACTCCCAGTATTTTTAAATCAGAGTTTCTGTGGTTTATTTTAGTTTAGGAAGTGTGACCATGCAGATCTGATCATCTTGCTGACTTTAGCTCTACCTCCTTTCACGAGCTCCAGCTGGTCCAGAACTCCTCAACTCACACCCGCTCACATCACCACATCACATTACACCCATTCTCAAACACCTCCATTGGCTTCCAGATAAATATCGCACAGCTCCAAATTCTCCTACAAAGTGCCTAATCTGGCCCCTTCTTACCAGTCTGATCTTTTTCCATACAGACCATCTCGCTCCCCCAGGTCTTCTACAACTGGACTACTTACTGTACCTCCACCTAATTTTTTGGCAACCGAGCATTTTGTTTTTAAGAGTTGCTCCTCGATTCTGGAACTTTCTTCCACCACAATCTAATCCTAGAACGGGTCTCTTCACACTCGTCTAATCTGCTTCAAGCCTAAACTGCTCCTCCTGGACAGTCTGTCTGTGTCTAGTGCTTTTTATTTGTGTGTATTGTTTTCATTGTTGTCTGTGATGCTCTGTCTAAGTGTAATCGCCTTTGAGTTTTGCAAAGAGCCAAAGTCATCATCATCTTCCTCCTCCTCCTCCTCACCACCACCACCAGGTCAATAAAGCAATAGTTTGACAAACTATTGAAGCATTAAATATGGCATAAATATTTAATTATATTGGCCATAAATGATCAGTTCTCAGAATGTTTTGCCTCTTAAAACGTATTTTTTAAATATTTTTTAAACGTGTATTTAAATTTTTAAACAAACAAACAAACAAACACCCTACAAACACCATCGTCTGCCCTTACCTAGCCGTACGTAGAGAACTCCGGTGGCTGAGATGACTTTGTGAGGGTTGGAGGCAACGCACTGGTAGTAGCCAGTGTCGGTGGTGTCCAGGTCCTGGATGCGTAGTTTGGAGCCGGACTCAGTTTTGCGGATGGAGATGCGGCCCTGCTCCTGCACCACAGGCGCGTCGTTCTTCAGCCAGCGGATGGTGGGCCATGGGTTCCCAGATACCTTGCAGTGCAGCGTGGCTGTCTGACCCTGCATTATCGTCATATTACTGGGAGGCTCCACAAACTCCAGGAAGTTTCCTGAGGAAGGGGGGGGGTGAAGAAAAGGGCAAAAGATCAGGACCCTGCACTTCAACCAGCCTCAACACATCAATCTCACTTTAATTTTTCCCGTATGTGAATGAATGGGCTGCAAAAGTTTGTGCGCTCTTCTACAAATACACTATTAATCCCCATCCAACCACATGGGGTCAGTAATCCCTTGGCAACACACGGGCAACCACCAGAGACACCATGACAACCACCTAGAACTACTCTGCAGCACCGTAGCAATCAACTAGCAACACCATAGTCACCACCTAGCAACCACCTGCCAACAACATGACAACCACATAGCAAATCCCCTAGCAACCACCTAGCAATAACAGTTCTGCCCTTTAAACCACACAGCATAGCCTGAAACGTGGAACCACTTAAGCTGTGCAAGCATTCTGCGCTTCCCTCAGGAAATGCCCCTTTCTAGTTCACTGAAAATCATTCTAATACACTGGAATTGTTGGGAACTACATTTATTCCATGCAGCTGAATCACCTCCTCCAGACCGACGCACTATGAGGCACGGATTCACAATCCTGTGCACAATCCAAGCATCTCTTTCCCTTTAGTTGTAGAAAACTCCGGCTGAGAGGGTCGGAAGGCAGTGACTGTGGTGCGAACGACCCTGCCGATGGGTCCGATCGCTCACAAATGCCTGAACCCTGAGAGAGCGTGATCCACCACATCTGGATCAAGTAATTCCTGCTTTTTTCCTCGACCTCTGAAACAAACACGTCCCTGTGAGCAGCCCCAGCTTGACGGCTGCAGGGCAAACGAGGAGCATCAGGGAAGGTTCTGTTGGTTTTGGCAACAGAAAGAGCGAGAGAGCACGAGAGAGAGAGATCTTTTTTGTTGTAAGACATCTACTCCACAAAGGTCATGCTTATTGTTAGAGTACTTTGACAACTATGACAAACATGGAACGGATGAAGCGGAGGACCTGCGGAAGAGGATAGCCACAGTAACTTGGCCGAGTGTCTTTTTACGTTTGGTGTAAAACAGCACAGCAATTACTCACTTTTAAAAACTGAGTAAGTCATAAATCAACACAGCAAGGATGAAGAGAAGGGGGCAGAATCACCAGTAACCCTCGCTGCATTTCCCCACAGAGGAGCTTTCCAAGGCACTTTAAATGAAGACTAACATTTTAATAAATGTAGATCAACTTCAATAGATGGACTATTTCTCAAAATAAAATAAAAAAATAAATAAAAAATAAATAAATAAAATCATAGAAATGAAGTGCTTTATGCAGATAATTAATGTCGTCATGTGACTGATATTCCCTCGGGTCTTTTACAACATGGTGTATATGTGAAGCAGGACTGAGGAGGGGCCCAGATGCTTTTAACGGTGCCATAAAACGCATTTATTCATCATTTTAATCGGCCTATATAGAAGGGATATGACTTCTATGGTCAGAGGAGAAAAATGACACCCTCATACACAGCATTTTCCATTCTACGGCACCTTTAAAAGGCATGCTGCCCTTTTTCCACTCTTTGAGAGAAAGTACCACAGCATTTCCAAATAGGCAGATTTGAGAGCTCTACATGACTGATAAATGTGACCTCTGTATGGTTCTGATGAATAAATAACAACAAAATAAACAAACAAAAAATACTGAACAAACGTCACTTTTACTTTCGGCTGTATTAAAAGGTCTCCACATTTACTGAGGAGAAAAATGGCAAAATCCTGATTATTTTTTAGCTGAACTGAGACTTTATGTGACTGAAATTGGTGTTTGCGCTTCACATTAGACAGAGAAAAGCTGTGGTTGAACATGCATTACTTCAGCATTCAGGAGATTTTTGAGTCAGTGCCCATCACAGCTTTCTCCTACTGCTCACACGGGAGTGAGAGATGACACATTAGGGCAGAGCTGAGGAATGCTGAGCGAGAGAGAGCGCGCAAGACAGGGACAGAGAGAGCACGCAAGACATGGAGAGAGTCGAGCGAGACAGAGCCAGGGAGACCGACAGATGGACAGATGGATGGATGACGGGCTCTGGGCAGCCTCAGTGTGTGAAGGGTGTGACCTCAGAGCTCGCGAGGAGCCAGACGAAGCTCAAATAAACACACATTCAGACCTGAGTGCCAGAGCTCCCGCTTATCATCCAGACACAAGGCCCACTCTGCCACTCACAGCGTTCCCACCAGCCCTGAGCAAACTGACCTCATGTCTATCCAGTCTACTGCGGCCCTCAGCCACAAGGCACAGCCTGAGGTCCACGAGGAGAAGAGCCATAAATGGTAGTCTTCTGAGCAGAGCTGCACAGTGGACCCCATATCCATCTGAATGGTTATATTAGACATTACAGGACGAGTAGTGCTAACGCTACCGCTGCAGCAGTCAACTCAAGCAGCCCAACGTATACTCAGATCATAACTCGCTTCAGTTCATTTAGATTCTAATCAAACCGTGACTGAAGGTGAACGCCCTTTACTCCGCTGTCAATCACACACTCGAGAAAAACATTCCACACAGACTGAATGACAACAGCACTTACAGCCTCTAACGAGAAGGGTTCAGGGGTGTTTCAGAAAGACTGACAGGACAATCACCAATGTCTAGATAACAGAGGGAGGAGAGAGCGAGCGAGAGAGTGAAATAGAGAGCGCGAGAGCAAGATCAAGAGAAGAGGATATTAGAAAAAGCACTATAAAGTAGGACCCTGGTCACACCTGGTCACTTCATCCCATCACTCAGACCACTTCAGCATATATAGCAGGGTAAACGCATCGGCCTCTTCAAGACACATTCAACAACCAAAACCCCTCCCAGTACAACTCAAACACCAGAAATAAGTGCTGCACAATGCTGTGTGGGATGAAATATTAAAATTAGCTCAATCAGATTTCAGTCTGACTAACCTGAGACTCATTTAAACTACAGAGTGTAAACGCATGCGGCTAAACAAACCAGATACTAGTCACATGAAGTGACCAGGTGTAAACAGGGTCGGAGGTAAAAGGACAACATTAAGGAACAAGAGAGCATGAAAGAGAAAGTGTGTGTGTGTGTGTGAAAATGAGTAGAGTAAGAGCAAGAGGGAGACGCGACAGCTAAAAAGAATGTGAGAGCAAGAACAGAAAACAAAATAAATAGAGCAAGACAGAAAGAAAAGAAGAAAGAGCAAGAACGCACAAGCGTGAGCGAGCCAGCAAGCGTGACAAAAGCAACAGATGCAGTGCGCAGTGCACGCGCGAGAGCAAGGACAGAGAAAGAACGGCTGAGAGAACAAAATAGAAGCACTAAAAAGAACAGCAAAAAGACACGCGAGAGCACAGGATGAATAAATTGAGCAAGAAAAAAAAAGTGAGAGCAAGAAAGTGAGAGTTTGTGATAGCAAGTGAAACAGCAAGTGAGATAGTGAGAGAGCACAAGAGAGAGAGCGAGCGCGAGAGAAAGCACGAGAGAGAGACAGACAGTTGGTTACGGGCAGGTTCTTACAGGTTACATCTCTCATCAGTGTAGCTGACTGGCTGTTCTGGGCACGCTCAGTTAGAGTTTTGAGGAGCGTGCACGTGTGCGCACACACACACACACACACACACACACACACACACACACACACACACACACACACACACACACACACACACACACACACACACACACACACACATGTGAGTAGCACACTGCACTGCTAGCAATTTGAACACAAGACTGTAGGCACAAGACCTCCTGTGGGCCACAGCCAGTTAGCGTTAGCATGCTAAGGCACGCTACAGTGGTTTATGCAGGAGGTAGGAAATTGGTGCAACACTAGCTCTTTGTTTCGCAAGCAATAGGTGCGGCGTCCCATCAAATCAAGCCCCCCGCATTATACGAGACGTGCCACAGAAGGGGGCACGAACGGGGCAGCTAGCGTCACGAACAGGGACAAACTGTACTTCGCAAGCAGGCACGACTGCTTACCACCTGCTGCCAAGCCATAACTCACTTACGAGCGGTGCAAAGCAAATCAAAACCGTTTGCAGCTAGCAGGCCAAGGAAAGGCCGGGCCCGAGTGGGAGAATATTCCAACGCAGAATAATTCAATTGCTTTGATGTTTTCCTCCCCTGAGGGCCGCGGAGCTGTTGGCCGACGCACAAACGCTGATTGGAACAAACACAGATAAACACAGAGTCCCGAGAGCGAGCAGGAGGGGGAGGTCACATCGCCCCGACAGCGTTCAGATTTCTACTTGATATGGAATAACAGAAAGCCTGCACTGGTAGTTTCCCAGTAAGATAAACAGTAATGAACTATACTATGTGGACAAAAGTATTGGGACACCTGCTCATTCAAAGTTATCCTGCTTTTGTCGGAGTAACTGTCTCTCTACTGTCCAGAGAAGGCTTACTAAGTACTGATCATGCAGGGTGCCTAAAGGTCACTTGGTTGTAAAAGATGGAGAAGAGAAGAAGTAGTAATTTTGTCCATGACAATTTGCCATCAGAAGCCGGTGTCAAAGAGGGCACAATTGGCCATCCTCTCTCCAGGTGGGTAGATGGTGCTCTCTCCCCTCATCACTCTTAAAGCGATGTAGGCCAGCATATGAGTCTGTTAGCTGGTGCGGTGGAGCTGGGGCCAGGCATTTGTCAGGGCGTGTCGGCTGTCCGACGATGCTGCATTGGAGGCAGATTGAAAAGGGGCGATGGCTGGTTTTGCATGTATTGGTGGAGACTAGGAGTCTTTACCCTCAGACTGTCGGGAGCATCGCTAGTGCTAGGGGAAGCTACGAAGGGATGATTTTTTTTCTTTCTTTTGTCTGGTTTTATACAGCTTTCTGATTTCCTTCCAGAAGATTTGACATTTCACAGACTTACTAAAGCAGGCTTGCTGTCTTATCCTTGTGATTCCATCAAAGCGCAGAGCTTAACAGACAAAAGTGAGGCTGTCCGCTTGTAAACTAGAGCAGGACAAGCACTGACGTGTGTGTGTGTGTGTGTGTGTGTGTGTTTTTCAGCCTCAGGATGGCCTGATATGTACCCTTAAAAGGTGCCACAGAGCAGATCTTCTCCTTGGCATTAGAAAATGAACAGGGGGAATAAAAACATGTCTGAGGTAAGTGAACAGCTTTTGAGGTTCCAAAGTAGTGCTGCGGTTCCGTCTGGTAGCTGATGTCCCCTGATATGGTAAAAACAGACACCCATACTCCTCACTAATGCACTTTGCCGTGCAAGAAATGAATGCTTATGATTGGTGATGTGTCAACAAACTTGGGTCCTTGGGCAGAAGGTACCTATGTATTCCAGAGTCAGTGATTAAAACAACAAAACTTAGCAAAGACTTAGCAATCTTTAACCCTTTCAGTTCTGTTTGGCTCCAGCTAATTAATTAATTAGTTCACACTTTATTTATCTCACTTTTTAAAGCAGAATTGTGAAATAGACAAGTCACTCACAAACACTGGTTGATGGAGCCTAGTGGGTAACAACCTCTTCACACTATCTGTCCTTTGGCAAACCAGGGCTGTGACCAGAATAGCTCCCATTTCCATTTTAGGGCACTAATGAGTGTGCCAGACATTTTTCTTGAAGCATCTGAGTTGTATATTAGGAGTCTTGCCCAGCAACCGTTCCCATTCTCCAGTGTGCATGTGGAGCATGGGTTATCCACCATGCTATCCAACCATTCATCTCACAGAAAAGAAATGCAGTCTGCTGGACTAAGATTATTATATGGCTACAAATTGGCCTAAAATAGTTTTAAAATATTAATGTGCAACAGTTGAAATATTTTAGTCCATATATATCCACAAATATAGAAATATGGTGCTATACAGATTTCCTTTCTAAGCCCTAGTGGGCGATAAGACAATGTTAGTGATTGTGAGTATATTCTGAGTATATAATGAACATTATTAGTACTTTTAGAACACTAAACAGCTGCCGATCATAATAAAATAAAATCAGCACAATGTGCCGACATATTCTTTTTATCAACTTCACTTTAGTAACGCTAAATATTATGCTATGTTTGATGCCTGTTCTTACCCACCCTTAGAAATGACTGAATTCCATATCGTATAAGCGATAACTGAATAATGCCTGTAGTTTAAGGGGTTAAACGATTGATAATAGTGCCAGAAGCATTCGCCATTCACTTTTACGATTCATTTGAAGAATGCCAGTGGAGACGCATTTAGCTCCACTTTCACCTCGGTCGCTCCTCTGCAAATTACAGTTGGCTGAATCAGCGCAGGAATGCTCGCGGCTTACACAGCCAGGCCGCTGACTACTCGAGAGGCTGCTTAAAATGGCTGTGTTGCAGTGGCTTGAGGCAGCCTCAGGCCTGACGCAATGGAAACTCTGCTAACGTTGCCCATCACCACAGAGCAGCACTCACCGATGATGTCACTGCCTCCATGTTTAATTAAAGCTTCCAACTTTGCCATTTGGAACACAGCCGGTCTTCCTCCTTCTCCAGTGGCTATTCTCTTTGCTTTAATGCATTCTTCACATAGTCTTGCTCAGGTCTTTAAACGTCTTCTCTTTCAGATCCCTCCCTGCATCTCTTTGTCTTCCTTCAGGTCAGATGACCTGGCACAAGGCCTGGGCCACTTTGTCTGTTTGTGGACAGTCGCAACTGATAACTGATATTATCCTGAAATTATCTGAGCACTTCTGTGTTGTGAAGCTCCAGTCCTACCTCATCCCAAAGGTTCTTGAATACTGAACTCATTATCATGTCCGTGAAACCAGTTCGAGACCACTTCTGCTTTGTAACATGGTGCATTATGCTGGAAGGAGCAGTTAGAAGATGAGGGGGTTAATTGTGGTGTTGAAAGGATGCACATGGCCAGCAACACTACAATACAAATTAGCTGTGGCATTCAGGCAATGATCAAATTGTATTAACCAGCCAAAAATAAACACCATTCCCCACACTACTACACCATCTCCCTCAGCCTCAACTGTTGACACAAGGCAGATTAGGTCCATGGCTTAGTGCTTCTGGTGAAAATTCTGGCCATCTCTACCATCTCTGTGCCTCAGAAATCAAGATTCATCAGACTAGACTACGGAGCCTGTGCCCACGGCAGCCACAGCTTTCTGTTCTTGGCTGATAGAAGTAGAACCTGATGTTTGGACGTGTGGTCGTCTAGGTCACTGTACCTGGCCATTGTTCGTTAACCCAGTTCTGATGCACCGGTGGCATCACTTTATTCGGACGGTTCATTATAGATGCCTCATTTAACTAAAATTCAGCTGAATATGTATTAAATGCAACTGAACTCTAAACTACATGTAAATGGATGTCTATTGAATGTAACCCTACATCCTAACCTTGGGTCAACCCTAAAACCTAACCATAACCCCAACCTTAACCTAAACCTTAAATCTAACCCTAAACCTAACCCTAAAAGGGTCAGTTTAAGGTCGGGGTTAGGGTTGAGTTTAGGGTTACATTAAATAGAGAACCCTTTACATTTAACTTTGAGTTCAGTAGCATTTAATAGGCTTTCAGTTGAATATCTGGCGAGTATCTACGAAGCATCTACAGAGGACCATTCAAGAAGAGTGTCCCTTTCCAGCATGACAATGACTCGAGGTTTGAATCATTGATCCTCAGGTCATTGTGGCAGTGCCTCCATTCTGAGTCTAAAAAAGTGAAAGTTAATGAATGAACACTACTCAAATATTTCAAAAATGTTTGAGCTAAAGCTAAACCATTAGGATGTACCCTGTTCTTCCCTGCTGTGCTGAAGCAAAGGCCATCGTCCTGAAGTGCATCTCAGATGCACTCTTACTCACGCATTCCTTCTCGTACAACAAACTGCAAACATATATGAAAAACACATCTGTATAGATAACTTACGGATGTTTCCGTCCCCCAGGGCAATGAAAGCAAATACCTTTCCAGCTGTTAAGCCCCGCACTCCTGAAACGGGGCCTGACTTAGGAACCCGCAGGGTATTTATCCATCATCAATACTGCTCAAAAGCCAATCCTCAGCACTGGGGTGTTTGCTATCGGGGCCAGAAAGACTGATTGATTCTGTGCATTCGAGGAAAATAAATCACTCCAGACTCCTCCTTGAGCCAATGCCACCTCCTTCCACTGGGCCAGCGCATACTCAGCTGTGTAATCTGCCTCTCCGAAAGAGTCGTGAAAATTAGCAGGACTGCCAAAACCATTACGCAAATACATTAACGACCATAAAGACACAACCAGGTGCCAATGAATCACACATACTGAACACAAAAGCGATGACAGAAGCACACTCGCACAGTAAAGCAACAGCGCTCTGACATTATACAGCACATTACGCTGTCATTACCAGGTTCCGGTTACAACAGCTTCTTTTGAAATACTGCACTGTGTTTTTAGCCCCTCTAAAATATGACCTCACTGCTCAGTGTGTGGCTTTTCTTCTCCTGCTCAGTTTTCCTAGAAAGTGTAAAAATGCCAATAATTTCAAATTTATACAGACATACCTGACAACCGACCCTGCCTTCAAGTGCTCGAAGTCAAACAGCCCAGACAGAACCCAGAGCCCCGTTAACCCTCACAGACTGCAGGACGGCCTCAGAATGGGTCAACCTTCATCTTAAAGCAAGGCTACAGCCATGAATAATAAAAATGTACAGTTTTACCCCTTTATAGCACATGCTGCTAGCTAGCCAGGACAGGTTTGCTGTCCAAGGTTTCTTTAGTTTTGCACCACAAAGTTAATATAAAAGGTAGTGATGTAACAGGTCACAAAATTTACAGTTCGGACCACTTTTATGAGTCATGGATTGGATCATTTTTCAGAGCAGCAAAAAAGAAAAAGGAAACAAATGTGAGACAGTAATTTTAGCTTTCATTTAGAGTATTTTGTGTTAACATTTGTATTGGTGATCTTTATTTAGATACATCCTGATTGTATAAGTGACTTATTTCAACATTGTCTGTCTGTGATGTAGCGGTTGAGTGAAGCTACTGCCTCTCTTTTGGGCTCAGTTTCATTCCGTTCCACATTAAGGGCCCTATTTTAGTGAATCACGCACCGTTCAGCTTGATTTACAGTGTTTCAGTCTGTCTTTGCAATTGCAGCATCGGGAAAAGTACACCTTGTGCGCCCCAAAACACACAAGAGACATGTACTAAGTCTCATGGGTGTGTTTTGGGCGTAACATGCAATAAACCAATCTGCGTGTCACTTGCCTTTCCCTTTAAGAGCCAGGTGCGGTCGGCCTTTGGCGGATTGCTATTTGAGTGGTGCAAAGCGAGGGTGTACGAGCGTTGGGCACATGCCTGTGTTGACAATTCACTGCCAAGATCATGCAACGACATCTGACTGTTGACTTCTGCCTAGGTTGTTTTCAGTCAGTAGCTCATCTGTGTTTTCCGTTGCCAAGACAGCAATGCGCCAGAAATTTACCTGAAAACACCTCATTTCTAGACCACCACACCCATCAGCGTAGAAATATTCGCAAGCATCGTTGCTACTTATACAACGCAGGTGGAAGGTATGAAAATAGACAGGTGGGGTGTAAGATGGTAACGAGCAGTGTGACGCGCCTTGTGCAGGGTGTAAGATAGGGCCCCAAGAGTTAATAGTGGAGCATGTTGTTCTGAGATTGACTAATAACTAATAACAAGCAATTAAAATGTATGAACTGCACTAATTAGCATTAGCAAACGGCATGCCTAAATAATCACATACTTATTAGTTAAAAAATGGACAAATGCAAACTAAAGTCAGGCTTTTTGATGCTGCTAATTGGCAGAAAAGTAAATTGCCAATCATTTTCCTCTGAATAAAACCATCCAAAATAGGGTTTCTTCTTTAATTTGGCACTGAAACCCACAACTTAGCCTTGTAGCTCCAGTGCAGAAGGCACAAGGCTAATGTGGCCAACAGGTAACACACATTTAGCACTGATCAACACTGTGGAACCTAAAGCTGGAGATGGAGCTAAATTATTGTATCATTATTAGCTGTATCAAACCTGCACCAAGTTCATTTTTTTGGATGACTATATAATAATATATAAAATAATATATAATAATAACAATAATAATAATAATAATAATAAATAATAGTGGAATACATCATACAGTATTTAAACAAAAAACATTGAATTGTTGAATAATGTCTCATTTTTCCATGCAGTGTGGTTTGAGGGTAACATGGAACATGGTTAGCACAATGCTAAGTAGTGGTTATACTTTCTATTACCTGTTAACTACATTAGTCTTCTAATCTTAGAGCAAACCCAAAGAAACAATCTTTGGACATCAAACATTGTTTGGCTGACTGACCACAAGAGATAAACCAACATGGGTCATAAAACTGCTACTTTCATGACTTCCATTTTCACAGGTCCAGAACTCCTTTTCCCCAAATTTACAAAAACTGTTCCTGCTAGACACTTTCAACCCCTCTGTACCCATGGCCAGCACTAATAAAGTCTCCACGGCACGACATTCCATTTTTCCTGCTCTACTATTAAACGGGCCTGGCAGGTGTTTTCCGTCCTGTGTGATTTATGCTCGCCAAAGGCTCAGGATCACACCTCCACACGGCAAAATCAAGCCATATATCCGGATCTAGATCTTAACACAAAGCCTTCCTATCTATTATGACATCCGTGTGAGGAACCAGAGCATTGTAACGGCCTCAAAGTCATTATATCTTTTATTCTGGAGAAGCGTGGGGTCTGGGGGGCTGCTAGTTGTCAGTGCTGTCGAGGATGTTTGGGGAGGGGGGTGCTGCACATTTTGCCTTGAGTTTGAGGTCTGTGGAATGTGTAGAAAAAGGCCAAGAAGAGAAAGGAGGAAGAGCACCTCATCAGAGCTGATGATTTATTGAAGGTTAAATCACTTGCGTGGGCTGTAATCACCACAAACTAGCCTAGCATGTGTTAGGGTAAAAAGGGTGGTAATTGGGATCCTAAGACTGAGGTGTCCGTAGAAAACAGCCCCGAAGTTAACCATTACTCTCTAATGCAGATCCTGGGGGCAGCACATAGCTTGCCGAAGCATGGCCTAGATAAAATATATTAAAGTATAGCTACAGGGTTGTGTGGGTGCGTTCAGGGCTGTGTTACTGTACCTTCAGACGTTGGCAAGCCTCCACTCTGGGCCTCTGCCAATGGCTCGATCTCCCCAGACTCTGACAGGTTCACGTCGGCCGCTATGGAAGACAGACAGAGCGAGCGTTAGCAAATTCCTGCTGACACAACTTTGGATCTGCAGCCATGGGCTTCTGAGTTATTAAGAAGTGGTGAGAGATTTAATGATAAAAACCCTCCTTATGTTCAACTAATCCTAAACTAATGCTCCAAGTTTGGCCAACCTGCATTTGAAAAGTCCTACTTTTGCTCCTCAACTGTGTCTTTTTAACAGCAGACAGACACGCACAATGATCCTCATCCAAGTAGAAACAACAAGAAATATCCATTTGCAGAACTAAAGAGAATCCCTTGGAGAACAGATCGGCTACAGACGTAGGGCCTTCAGTACTCCATGTTTAAGAGTTTAGGTGGAATACTGGACTGGAATAAATCTGGACACTAGACGCTCTATATAACCATTCAACAAACACTGAAGCTAATTTTTTCACTACAAGTGAAACTCAATTATGGCAGGTTTGAGGAGCTCATCATCCACAGAAGCAAATTTTCCAAAATTAAAAAATTTATTTAAAAAAATATATAAATAAATAAATTAATTAAGCTAACATTAGTAGGAGTTAACACCGCATTTTCTAGAATGTGCTATTTTGTTGCATTTCTTTTCTGAGTTTCTGAATTGTCAAAGTCAATAAAAAAGCAACTATTTAAGTAGTTATGTAGATTCGAAATTAGTTTGTAAATTTAATTTACCAAACTTTGGAAACTGATTGCCTTACATTTTACAATGCACAAAGAGCACATGCAACAGAAATGCGGCTTAACAATTTATTAAAAATGGGAATTTTCAAAGTTAAGAGTTACATTTTTTATTCAATGTTGCCATAACATTTTAAAAGTGCCCATATCATGTCAATTTTTTCTTTGCTTGATAAATCTCTTAATTTCATATATATATATTCAAACTCCAAAAATATCTGGTTTCAAATTCGCTAATTTGGGGGAATGAATGAATGAATGAATGAATGAATACGATGACTAAGACGACAATATGTAAAACATATCCACCTATTTGGCCTCCAGCAGTTTGGCCATAATCATTTACATTACATTTGGAAGACATGCTTTAGGTCTGAACTGCTTTTAGAACCACAGCATGCCAATCAGAACAGCGATCATTTACATATATAAGCATTAAAGGCACAGTATGCCTTAAAATGTGCCTTAAAAGTATGGAAATTGTCATGTTTTCAAATGTCAAGTAGACCTCTACAAATACAAGAAAAATACAAGAAACGTAAGACACAGGAGCTTTAAGTGGAAAACTTTAACCTAATGACACTCTTGAGCTCATGGACTAGTGGTCTGGCATACTACGTTCAGCGTTCAGTGCTCAAGCTGGAAAAAGGGGAAGGGCTGGTCTTAGAAAACACTTAAAATTGCGATTAGGTATTTTCCATATTTAGCTATAAAAGTTCCAAGCACTGTGACAATAACGAGAATAGGCATTGCCAAAAGTGAGGATTTAGAAAATATGAGTTTATAAATCCAACAGTGCTCAAAGCAATGACCTGTTCCAGTCACAGAGAGAACCATAGAGCAGCAGATTAGTGCCGTTCTGATGCAATGCAAAGACAACATGAGCCGTAACAGATATGAGAGAGAGCAATGAGGCTCCTAGGCCAAGAACAGCGGTGACTATCTGAAGCACTTCGACCTTGATGAATCTGCAAGGCCACATCTCGCTTATGGATAACCACGGTCAACAGCAGTCGAGCCGGTGCTTAGGAGGATCATCATCTGTAATCACACTCTAATTACATTCTCGTTCAACACTGAAGAACAACTTCCCTCTGACAATAAATAATAAAGCAGAACCATTACATTTGTGCAAGACAGGCCGTAATTTATGCCTGGCGGTTTAAAGTCCTAATAACATGTTGTTTCTGAAAACAGTCGAGCCAAAATGTACCCCTTCACTTTTTCGTGTTCCCTCTCGTCTGATCCAGCGAGACATCAAAAAAGATCAACACTCCAAAGACGAGATTTACGCCACTGTTATTCTTCGTTCCGCTAATCTTTACGATAGTGGAGTTAGCCTCGTATAAAAAAGGGCTTCAGGGGTCCAAGAGTAGGAAACCACATTTGGCAGGCTGTAAGTAGCTGGTCCACAGTGAGGTCACCCACATAATTACACAGTGCTCCATTAGCGTGGAGCTCTGCAGAATGCACCGCCAGCCTGGCTATTAGCGCATTAATGAAGCAGCGGTGACGAGGGCTGCTCCGGACTGTCCCATCCAATCCGACCCTCTGTGGACTTGCATTAGACATGCATCGGTGCAAGTATCAAACATTCAGAAAGGATGATTTAATGCCATCTGTCATAGATGCTTACAGGAACATTACACTTTCACTCAAACAGCATTTTCATGAGCAAGTGAAGCTCTGCAGAACCTCATGTTTGGCAAATGCAAGGATTTAAAGTGCTGGGTTTTGTTCTAAACTTTGAACTGAAGCCGAGACAGCAACTGCAGTAAAAATCAGTGAGGATCAGAATACAGTTTGCTCATTAAAGATGAACTCTTCTGCAAAATTTAATTACTATAAAGTAAACAGTCTTTCGGAGTGGCTTGGGGAGTTCATCCAGATTTGCTAAAGAAACCTGCCAGGTCAGAATTCTTTACAATTGTGGTGATGGGAGCCAGATGTCCAAAGCATTTATAACTCCATCAGAGAAGATCATTACATACATTAATTACTGCCTGATGGCAGAGGTGTTGTATTACAAGATTTTTTTTTACATATTTTTTACATATATATTAAAAATAATATATATTTTATTTAAATATACATTCATGCCATTTAGCTGCCGCTCTTATCCAGAGCGACATACAAGCTTACTCGTATTGCCCAAGGACTCTTATTGGTGTAGCACAGCCTAATCACCCAGACCGGGAATCGAACCCCAGTCTCCCACATGGTGTGGCAGCTCAGTGGCAGGTAGTGGTGTTCTCTGTTGCCTCACACCATCCATCTATGGTAAAATGGTACATTCAAGGCAAGATAGTCCCTAAAGGAAGTGTTTACATAGCACTGAATTATGAGGAAAGCTTTAAAAAAAAATACAATAAATAAAGTCATTAATTTGATTGGATCACGAGTTCAAGACATACATTCCTTCATTTGAGCATCATATTTTCAAGGCCTTAAAAACCTCCCAAATTGAAACTAATGCAACAAGTTTAATGGCTGCAATATTTCTGCTCAGGACATCGTAATATTTTTTGTGGATGTGTCCAGCCTCAAATACATCTATGAATATTGCACAGAAATCAATTTAATGTAGAAATCAGATCTGGAAATTGGGCACAGTGGAATAAAAGACATGAAAGGGAAACTCAGTCCTTCACATTCTTTCTGCATCTAGCTCGATTAAATGATCTTTTGGAAGCGGATACTTTATATGGGTGCATTAAATCCACAGTCAACATGGCCCACTGTAATTAGCTGGGCAGATTTCTCTAATAAACACAGAAGACATCGGACTACAAGCCGTGCGGAATGTTATTGCTGGACGCAGGGCTCTGGCTACCAGGCTTATTTGAGTTGAACCAACAGCAGTGGATTGTCCATGGGGATGTGCCGGCAGATGCGACTTATCCATATGCTAGGTAGGAGGATAAGTAATGGATTCTTGCGAAAGCCAAAGCAAACAGAAAACGGGCAGGTCCTACAACAAATGACCGTTCTATTGTTTAGGTAATACCACTGGGAATGATTTTACAATGCGTACTCCCTCTTCCAGCGTGCTAAAGCCGAAGGATGATGTTCTGATGATGTTTTTCCAAAGTTCACGTCAAGATAAAGAATTAATAACACTTAATTTACCACCACTGGGTCATGAACAAGCTGCTAATCCCCTCCAAACATGTAGAAAAACATCCCTGTTCCCTGGAAAGGCCCAAGGCAACAAAGTGGAGAGCATGCAGGCCAACCTTGGCATGGTGTTCTGCCGTGTCCTGAGGGAAAGGAATAAGATGAATGAGCACCTCTGTTATTTGGCCTGGAACCAAAGCAATTTATGCTCTCACGGGCTGACAAATGAAGACAGAGCTGTTAATTGTTTGAGCGTTCACAACAATAACTTCATAACTCGCCTCCGACTGGCTCAAATTAACCCCCCCCCCCCGTCACGCAGCCCTGAGCTCACAGCTGCTTAATTTAAGGTGTGAAGGATTGCTCGTCTCTGAACGTGACTCATGCTACATATTGTGGTATGAAAGCACAAGTTGCTCTTTAGGTCGTACTGCTGTTTAGTTCAGGCTAATATTTATATTTGCGTAGCCGTGTACAAGGCCCTACTCCACACATACATTATTAACAGCCATTAGGAAAAGTTCTCCATCCAAATTCGCATACGCGCTTCCAACTGTAACATGTAGTTGGCCTAGCCATGCGTCACTTCCTGCTGACCAATCTCCCCAAACTCCCCAGAGACAAATGCCTGTAATCAACAATAACATAACATAACTTCACCCCCCCTCCTCAAAGACCACTAAAGCAGGTCTGTGTTTGGGGTGTCTACAGCAAGGGGGGGGGGGGGGGTGTCAACAAAAGGACCAGTGTGAATGCCTTGGCCAAAAGGTTGATATGATTATTTTGGCTCAGCGTAACTGCAAGCGCTTGGGCCCCTGAATCGCCTCCTTTCACTGCGCATTCTCCTTTTTCAGCATGAGCCGTGCCTGGCAACCGTCGGCCGGCAGGCCACTCTCGAGAGCTCGTAAAGAGGTGATGGCAAACAGGATGGAGGCCGCAACCCCCCCCCCAGACTCTCCCCAAAGGGACGTCCAGGCTCCGGGACAAGGGTGGGAGGGGTGGTGGAGTGTGTCGGGGGCGAGCGAGCGCACCCTTGGCCAGATCGAAAATGTAGGAGCTTGTTAACACTCCATCTCACCCTCTGGAGGGCCGTTCTGACTTGAGATGGTTGCCAGAGTCATAAAATTAAGAGAGTGAAATAAAGGGGGAGACACTTTGGAGTAGCTGGACGTCTTGGGGGCTGGGACAGGGAGGAAGCAACCCATGCCGAGCAATGGTAGCTGCCCTGTCCAGGAACTCTACGAAATGGTTGTCCTACTTTGTACATTCATCATTACTGTCAAACGTTATTTTTTGGCACCATTCAAAATCGCCAGCAGCCCATTCCACTCCACTGATAAATGGACAGTGAGAAATGGTGCAGGATAGTCTTTTACCAGCTGACATAGGTTTCAGGTTCAGAATGTTTTTCCTTCCTACATGAACTGGCTGTTCTGGAGATACACGGCTTTCTTAGGAGAGCAGCAAATATGCATGCTGTGAAAGTGAGGAAAAAGTTGGCTGAAAAAGTTGGAGAACGCTCAACCGCTTACCACCCATTCCTCCTGCCAAACTACAGCAGAACCTGCAACTTGCACCTTCTGAACTTTCGCAGGTGTGGCTAGAACGGAAACTGTACGAAGCAGATCTGGCAAAGCCTGCTTCAACAACCATGTCTGCAGATGCACTCAGCATAGGGTGACCAGCATGAAAAACAGCTCCTGGAGGTGCCGGACATCCGTCTGCCCACAGATGCCATGACCTGGAAGAGGAAAGCTGTAGCGCCTGAACACCGGAGTTCATTTCCTCCAGAGTTTGCCAGTCAGATTGAAAAAGCGTAACACCCCAATAAGGGCACAATATGCAGGCTTCCAGGACCGGGGTTCCTGGTGTAGAAGTGTGTTGAACTGTTGTTCTAATGAGGGTTGCATTAGCAGCGGTTTAAGACCGATGTGATATCCCTCACTACAAACAGGAAGCACTGCCTAGAGACTCCGTAAAACGAAATGCAGGCATAGTGACGTCTCCAAGCCCCAACTTTACTGCCTGTCAGAAAGGATGCTGAGTTTAGCTGGCTGGAAGCCACTTGAACAGTAGTGGGTAAGTGATGCATCATCACTGATTTCCAGTCCAAGATATTTCTTTGCTTTTCCTCGCGAGACCATGCGCTGTGGAAAAAGAAAATCTGACGACCACATCCTCTGCGGGCTCCTGGAGCCCGCTGTTAAACCAGCCTAGTAATTGGCAATGGCCCTGCACCAAGAGCGCAATGTCACGCTGCAGTCTCGACCCCTTTGCTTTACATCCAAAGGTCTGAATTACACACTTAATTTCCCACCACATTGGAACCTTGTAATGACTGAGGTGATGTAATTTCATGCCAGCTTTTAATGCCTGTTATTCTTGCGACGCTGTTGTTGACATAATACCAGGGCACATTCCCAGGAGAGAGAGGCAAAGGGACTCAAGTGCATAGTTGTAGCCTCTGGCTATACACAGTGAGGGGGGGGGTGACCACAAATCCTCTATTGTTCAAACAAGAGGGTACCACTGAGGCTCGTATATGTTAACAGGCTTTTTCATCACCATGTAATAAACATATCTATCTCCTACACTGGAAGCCAGAAATGATACTTTGAGCCCATAAGGACTAATGAGCTAATGAGTTAACGTACACATTTAACAAAATATGGTGGATGGTGGAAGTGGACGCCTGGCAGAAGCACATGTTCTCAAGGGGAGTTCAGAGTGTTCCTTGGTAATACACTACACTAAACAGTAGGCTCTTAGAGGATGCTTTAGTAAAGGCAGTGGTTCTTTACAGAACCATAACAACTCAAAGAACCATTTAGATGTGTGAATGGTTATTTCCCTGATTCAAGAGCTTCAACCACCTACTGAAAAAGTTTGGAAGAAAGCGGGTCCTCCTTAATCACCCTAAAATAGGCTTTTATGAATGTATATTTGTACCCATAGGGAAACAAAGGTGCAAAGATTTGGTGCTCAACATCCTGATTCTGGATGAAAACAGTGAAAAGATCACAATTACCTTCATCACGGCCTGTGATGCTGGACTGAGCACGATTCCATTAAAAGTACAGATACCTGCAAAGCAGCAAAGCCTTGCCTGAGGACCAGGAGACACCACATACACCTAAAATCAATCTGTAATTGCTACCAGAACCTGTGGACCACCACAAGTGCTCAGCAGCTGAGCACACTGGAAACATGCTCCAGGAGATAGAGAGAGGAAGCAACAGTTTGTAGTTCAGAGCATCTCCACATGTTTGGGTTGTTTTTGCTCCTTGCTCTGCAGCTGTGATTGAGTTGAGCATCCTGTCCAAAATCACAGATGTTCCTTAAATATTCAGATGAATCAGAGGTTGCACATGATCCGACAATTTAGCTCAAATACAATGCCAATCCTTAACCACTTCATATCAATACAAGTGTTTCACCATGTCTATGGTATGTTGGCAATATGTAGCAATGTAATGGGAATGATCGATTTTGTCCACATTATGCAGCTCTGGCCAGAATGTTCATCAACTACCTTCATTTTGCCTCCGAAATAAACGTGTTTTGATCTAATCCGGTGAACTAGTGCTGACCCAGGTGAATTCCCAATCCAGTTCTGAGTCTGTTTAACCACAGTGTTCAGAGCACTGTCTGGTGTCTCAGAAAATGGTTTCTCAGAAAATGCTCTGTTTTACCAGCGGGAGAACCGCACACCTTTCTGTATTTTTAAACCAGCACTGATGAGTGCATTCAGAACTGAGTGGAAGCTAACACACACATTCTATAGAAACCCCCATCACAGCACATTCATCCTCTATAAACCAGTTATTTCACAGCTGAGTGGTCAGGGAGGGGAGTCTGGATAATAAGATATTAAACAGTATAAAACATTCACTAAGTAAAATCTCTACTAAACTAAAAATCAATCCGTCCTGAATGTAGAAACTGATACAAAAAATAAAGGAATTTTACTTAGGAAAGTTTTATCTATGTACGTGTATTACCAATTTTATAATATGAATTTTCTTTCAATGCTGTTCAGCTTTCAGGATTATTTCAATTGGAAAATTAAAATTCAATTATTGAATCATATTATTCAACTTTTTAAATTGAGTTTGATTGCTGCAAGCAGTTATGTATTAAGTGTAGTAAGCTTAAATTGGGCATTTTTACACTGTGAGAATTTTATGATGAATGGACCAATAAAAATGACTAAAATATTAAACATTATTATTAAAAGCTAAAAGGTTTTTTTTTGTTTGTTTGTTTTATTAGAATTTTCTTCTGCTGTAAAGTTGCAGTTTTGGAAATACAAAGTTTTTCAAGTTTTCAACTAATGCAACTAATCCCAATAATGTTAACAGTCCTTTCAGCTACTGACCTCTCCCACAGTAAGAAACAGTCTGATGGATGCATTCTCGACACCTAAAAGGGGGGTTGTGTATTTTTATGATGACTTTTAAAGACCTGAAGTATTTCAGAATATGAGGAGATGCACGGCCTGTTCTTGTTCAGTCCATTTTAAATGTTTAGACCTTTTGAACTTTGATTACTAGATTAGTGTCAAATTAAGGGGAGATTACCTAACCACCAAGATAATCCACAGTGACGCCCCTAATCAAGACAGTGGAATTACACGACTGCGGCTTGGGAGAAACGAGGGGGGGGGGGTTAATGTAATTTTCACAGTGATGTTTCCATTTCCCAGACATCCAGAGGAGCCCTCAAAAGCAGGCAGTGAAGTAGCAGAACAGCAGCCAGCCGGACTTCTGTCACTGACTGAGGTCTGGAAGTGACGAACATGTAACATGCTGTGACAGAGAGCGCGAGAGAGTGGAGTGGGAGAGAGTGACAGACTGCAAACAAGGGATTAGGAGGTAAGATTTAAGCAGAATGAGAGAGAAGGATTCAGAGGCAGAGAGAGAGAGAGAGAGAAACACAGTGAGCAGAAAGTATTCAGCAGAAAGAGAAAGAGAGCAAGAGGACAGGAAGACATGCGCGAGAGTACGAGCGAGAGACAGAGGGGAACAGGAGAGACACACACACTACCATCCACTGAAGCTGTGTGTATTTTTTGTGTGGCCGGAGTGTAATTATATGGCAGCAGTTCTAGCTCTGCTCCTCAGATCTTCCACACAAATGATGGGATAATAACAGCTCTCCCTGCGCTCTCCACAGACCTAAACTGCACTCCGCACAACTCGCCACGCTCTGTGTTTACCGACAGGGTTTCTGGTAGTCATAACAAGGCCGCTAAATATAAAAGTACAACAGGTCATTCAACAAAATGGAGGACAGGGTGCAAAAAGGGGGGGAAAAAGAAAAACCCTCTCCGTCACACTCGATATCAGGTACACACGCATGATGCCAGCCCCCCATACCTCATACTGTAATTAGGCTGACTGCACGCTGTGACGGCAGAGTTATAGATTCAGCCACACGCTGCGGAGACTGATGATATAAATCATATCGGGTATCACCCGCTGAGCACCAAGAAAAACACAGGGCCAGCAATTCCTGCCCCACAGGCTTATTTGGGTTTCATGGCTCTGAACGGTTTACGTCAAAAGTCCTGAACGTAAGTCAATTACAGCACACACGGACCCTCAGTAAACACGAGGAAAACCTCACTCGCACACGAGCCAACACACACCGCCGTGCCGGACTGCTGGAGTGAAAGGACCAGTATGAGCCCACTCAAAGTACTTAAAATCAATTTAGCTTATTACGCCTCTGAGTAATGTTACAAAACTGCTTAGCGCGTGGTTGAAGTCTCCTCTCTAACCGCTATAGCTCCAAAACCCAGCCGCCTTTACACATTACACAAATCCAATTTAAAAGAAAAAATATTATTTGGTGAAATATGATTACATTCCCATTTTAACCAAATGGAATCATCACGACTACATTATCCTGAGCTGAGCAATATGGAGGAAAACATTTATAAATAATAAAAATAAATAAATAGTGAGAGTGGAGATCAACTTATAATACAGGCTATAAACAACAAAAAGAAGTAAAAATAAATAATAAAAGTACCTAGTTTAAAAAAAAAAAAATACCTAGATAAAAACTAACTACCACTCTATGATGGGTTTAGAAGAGGAATTAAGGCAGTACAACATGTAGCAATATATGATATTGTGCCCATACCTTGAGTCTATGATTAGGACCAATAAATAAATAAATAAATAAATAAATCTGTAATATATGCAATGCAAATTATGACTGGCAAGTCAGTAGCTTGTCACTAATTTGTCATAAAGCATTCCCTTTGAACTGGGAAGTCGGACTTCCAGAATTCCATGTGGGAAATTTCATCTGGAACGCCCCCACAAGTCGGATTTCCTACTCGGAAAGTCTGGAGCGCCTCACCAACCCTTAAAATCCAAGATCATCACACAGCAACAGTAGTAAAAGCAGCAGCGTTACACAGTTCATTATTTTCACTTCTAGCCATTTCTGTCTCATTAAGTCAGGTCATACACAGGGAACTGTCCAACTCCGATCAGTGGACATGTTTCTGTGATGTTTGCCAACCTGGTACATGGAGGGAAAAGAAGGGGAGGGACAAATTAGGGACAGATTAGGGACAAAAAAGGGGGTCACAATTTGATCAGATTGCCCATAAAACACCGGTAAAGAATGGTCAAACCAGTTGTAGTAAACTCCCAGGTGTTCAGAAAATTTTTTTTTTTTTTTTTTAGGAAATACTGTAAAACAATCTGAAGGTTTAACTGGTAAACTCTGGTGGGTCGTCATTCCCAACTCAAACCGCAGAGGTAAATGGAACGCAGCATTAGATTGGGGCGAAAAGTTTGCAGATAGCTTCATTTCAAACACTGGAATTAAACCATATTTACTGCTCTTCTGAAGAGAAAAGAGCAAACATTCATATACTTCAGCTTGTTCAAGTCTGCAGCATTAAAACTATTTACCCACAAAAACTGTTCCCAAATACAGCGGTTTTCAATACACCCTCCACTTCAGCTATCTTCAGCCATCAAACATCCTAGTAGCAGCTCAGGTAATCGCTCAGGAACAGGCAGGAAAAAAAGGATCTAGGCATTTTGCTTCATCAGCACCTATTCCTAAAGCTGCGCTATAAGCATGAGAAAGAGCTAAGCAGACTAATTTCTTTTCAGCATGTTCATCACGGATGAGAGCCTGGAAACAGCTCCTTTTTCGCTTCATAAGATCCTTTCTGGCCCCCCAGCCCACACTACGGCTAGAACAGCAGCCAGCCCCTGGAGCGCAGTTTAGCGTCCCACCGCTTACCACACAGAACTTCCATCAAAGCCCGGCAAGCGCTGTTAATGGACCAAGACACAAGACAACAGGAACGGCTTCAGCGTACAGTACAGTACTTAGTATCTCTATAAAGCCCTAAATTGGTTGTTAAATGCTGCACATGGCAGACTCATTCTGGAGTTGCTAATGCCAATGACTTTTTGTTGAGCTTGTTGTTACAAAGATGGTCTTTGCTAGCAAATGCCAACACCAGTGCCTGGGACATGAAGCTTAAATGTAGTGTATTATAGCCCACTGGCTAATGCTAAAGCTTTGAAGGCCTGTCTCTTCCTGAGAGCTAGAACAAGGCCTTCTAAGAATAGGCCCAGGTTGATGTTTTGAACAGTGAAGGAGCAGGTTTATAGCCACGTGAGGAGATTCAAATCATTACCCTTAATCATATATTCCACGGTTATTTCTGGCTTGTCGGACAAGAAGATCAAGCACCATAAGTGCCTACAGTGTGGGTAAACAGTTTCAAATGCACTATTTGTTACTGGAAATTACAGTTCAGGGTCGCACTGGACATTTTTCCAACAAGCAATTCAGTCAACATTTATTCACAAGTCATTATATTTCGGCTCTAGAGCCTGTGAGAACATGCCAGAAAACACATTAGGGCCATGCTTGGGTTATCTCTGTGGCAGAACAGTCCCGAGATCAAAAGACTGTTGACCCAAGACTCTCCGGAGAACATTCCCTTTGGGCATGATGGGTTAGTTGTGTGTCCCATTAGCCACAGGATTATCACACAAATCAGGATTTTGCAGTTATCTGGGTCATGTAAACTCTTGGACTCACTATTGGGTAAAATGATGAAAGAAAAAATATAATAATAATAATAATAATAATAATAATAATAAATAAATAAATAAAATGTATATATAAAATGAACTGGGTTGGTATTCGCACAAATACAGGCATAACGAAATAGCTGAGATATCCAAGATAGCCAGACATAATATTGTTTATTAGTCTCGGTTGCCATAAACAGGAAACTGTCCAGGAAACGGACCCTTGATCTTCAGAGAATGATGAGTGTTTAGTGTCATAATATCATTTGGTATTGGGCATTATGAAAATTCACTTTGTACATGTATCAAAACACTGGCATTATGACAACCCTATTTGCTACAAAAACTGTCCCAGTATCAGGGGCAGACTGGAATCACTACTAGGAGAATTTATTTAAAAAAATAAATAAATAAAAAAAGAAAGTCTGGCTAAACTATCTGCCAAAGTTAAAAAGCTGAAATCACACTTAACCAAACCATTAATTAAGTGTATGAGCTGATAAGCTAAAGGGTACTTGTTTATTTGCTCGGGCAACCCATACTCCAGCAGTGTCGACTTGCTGGATTTGACTTTAACTTTCCATACCACCTCAAGCAATGGAAGAACCAAATGTTTATACACCGATTTACACATCCACTTAAAACGGTGTCCCATTGGGTTGATGCGGTGCATTAAATGTGGCCAGGCTCTGGTCTTCCAAGATTCTCCAAGTCTTCTGCAGCCCATATAAGGCCACAGAAGGAGACACCAAATAACATCCAGTCCAAAATTCCAACAGAGCAGAGGAGCAACTGGAAGTGGGTCGGGTTTAGACCTACATCCGTCAGAGTCACTCTGCAGCCTCTTTTATTTGCAGTTACCTAAGCAATAAAGCCCCGGTCTGAAGGTGTTAAGCTTCTAATGCCGGACACTTTTAAATACCTTCCTGAAGGATGTCAGGAAAATAGCTGTGCAAGGCCGCCCTCACTGCATCCACAAGAATGTAGGATTTGCTCTCAACACCACCAGATGGCTGATCTGCATTATGGTTAACCAAGTTCGGCAGTTCTGGCCTGGTGAAAGGCAATGACGGTTCTGCATCCGCAAGTCATTCTTGGATTTGGACTGCAGGGCCTACTGTACACCATCTAAAAAGAACAGTGTAAATGAAGAACTATTTGGAGTGCAGAGGTTAACTCCAAGAACCTTGTGAATGCATAAATGGTTCTGTGCCTTGATAAAGATGTTTTTCTCCAAACACTGGATTCTTGAAAGGACCCTAAACGAGTTATACACAGCACTATTGATGCGAGCCACAGAACTCTTTTTCAGCACCGTCTGGAACCCTATCTATAAAACTGTAGATGCGAGCGGGTCACTGGGGGCAAACAGTGTCAATAGTTGATACATTTATTAAAATGAAGGTATAATAAAGGGTCCCTTGGTGTGAGAAGAGCCACATTTGCTTCCATAAAGAACATTTCAATTGATTGGCTTCAGCTGAGTGTATAACTAAAACCTTGAATATCACATCCTGTTTATATATTTAAAATTAATATAGAAATAAAAAATAGGAGTTCTTAAATGGATCTTTACTAGAAGGCAAAGGAACTGGAGTGAGTAGACAAAGGGCATTTTGGAGCTAAACCAACATGGGTATGAGACACCAACCAAATGTTTGGTTTGCATTGGTCTGCATGGTTGGTCAGAGTATTCTGGCTCCAGAAAATCAGAAAATAAAATCACATCAGAAAATCATAAAAAACAAATAAATATATAAAATAAATTAAAATAATAATAATAATAATAATAATAAAATACAAAAAAAAAATAGTAGGGGTATCTAAACCTTCTTTAATGGAAAAAGGATCTTATGGCATCAATGCAAAAAAAACCCTTTATGTTCAAGGACTGTAGGGAGTTTGAGGGATCATGCCCCACATGCCCTTTGCTGAACTGAACACGTCACTGATGTCTGTGACCATGCTCGTGAAAGGGTTAATCTGATCAGACGAGGAGACCGAAAAAACCTGGGTTTACAAAACACAACCTTTCCCCCATAGATCAGGAAACTAGAGACTCTCTCTTTGCTCCTTTCCCTCCTCTTTGTAAAGCTAAGGCAAATAAACATGATGGAGAGGGACCTCAGGCAGGAGCTCTAAATGGAAGAGCATGTTCGCTTGCATGGCAGTTTAATGCCCTGAGTAACGGCCTCTACGCTTCCCAGCTCAAACAGACTCCGTGCTCTATGAACTGAAACCTCACGTTTTAGAAATGACTGAATTATTCAGCAATTGATCTATACTGCCTACTTTACTGCACTACTTTACTGTAGAGCACTGATCATCAAAGCCAGCAAAAACAGGGGGGCTGACAGTTTTATCTACATCGCTATTAAAAGGTTCATATTCTACAATTCTCCAGTACCTTTTTGGCCACTTGCATCCAGTTTGCACCAAATGGAGCTGTAATTCATATTCACATTATTTTTCTTTAATCTTTTAGAATCAAACAGACTGTTGCTGTTATATTAACATATGTAACTGATGGTTTCTGTTCTGAAGCGTATAAAACGCAAATGTGACCTTGCAAAAACAAGGAATGCAAAACACTGCAGTCCCAATATTATATATATATAAATAATGTTTGTGTTTACACATGAGTATGTATGGCTGTCAGATTTTATATAAATATGTATAACACACACACACACACACACACACACACACACACACACACACACACACACACACACACACACACACACACACTCTAACGACCCTCATCTAAACCTATTCTCAACCCACTTCTAACCTCTGCCTAAACTAATCTATAGTAGAATGTAAAATTTGATAACCGAGAAAAAAGCAGCATGTTCTCTCAGATTTTCTTTGAGTACATGGTAGACAGGTTGTGCATTTGGCAAAACATGGGAGCTGTAATGCACGTTGTGAAATGTGCATAAAATATTTTTGTGCAATTGTTGAGTTTCTTGATGTACACTTGTAGCCGCACAGGTATGACGGTTATGATTTCTTTATAGACTGGGGAATGATTGGTACATTTAATATCTCTGTGATTACCATATAAACTTGCTTTAAAAGGAAAATTCAGCCGTTTCAAAAAGGGAAACATCTGCTTTCCTTTGTTTAAAATTATATATTGATAAGATTGAAATTGGAGAGATGTGCAAGTGTGAAAAACCTAAAGCAGAAAAAAGCTCAACATATTGTAAAGGTACAAACCAAGAACCACTGAGGAATGTTTATTCTGAAGAAAAAACTAAAAACTATGCACTTAATTACATGTGAATCCTGAGTACAGTGACTCAGATTTTATCTCCACACTGTGTCCATGGTCACTAAAGGAAAACCTGTCTGAGTTAGTTAAAATCTTCCTATCTCCAACCACATGCTTCATAACAGAACACCGACAGCCTTAGACTACGATGTGGGAAAAGACAGAAAGCCAAAACTCTGGGAAACCCAACACCGAAAAACCCAAGAAAAATCTTGCGCTATGTTCTCACGAACTGTCCGAAGTCGTTCACCTTTAACTTCTCCCAGGTGATCCCCCGCAGTTTTCATACTAGTAACCGATGCTGTGTGAAGAGTGGACCATTTGTTTCCCCCCCTCTACAGTTACACAAAGCTTGTCCCTCTTGAGATACAGATCTCTATGAGCTACAAAAGCTCTCTGTAATTTATGGTTTAGCATTTTATCGTGAGCCATGACCATTTTATTTTCCATTCATTTCTTAAAGCGTTGGCAGATCTTAGAAACCCGACAGCCATTTCCTTCCTCTGCTGAGAGAAAGAACAGGACATGGAGAAGCAGTTATACTGTTCGTCAGCCAAAACTGCATCCTCTTCGTAGGATTTTATACATCGTTCATTATCTCAGCCCATCCTAGACAATTATGGACTTTTGCACATTTATACTTCTGGGTTTAGGCACCAAATGGTTTGTGTGCTCGGTACTGGGCCTCATTCAAAATGCAGTCAAGGATGAAACACTCCTCTTAACTTCTGTGTGAATGAACCAAGATAAACATGTCCACAGAATAGGTGGATTTATGTTAATGCATTGGTTTGGTTTTTTGGGTTTTTTTGACCTCATAAATCAAGGACATCTGCAGCCTGTAATTAGTTGGATCAGGTGGGGTGGATTGAGGGCTGGATCCAAAGTCTGTGGGAAGGACAGGGATGAAGACCACTGGTCTATAATGTGACACCACCAGGAGTCTTAATGAAAACTACAGCTTGAAACACACCACAAATCTGGTTTTAAATGTCCTGGATATTTTTGCTTAGCTCTACAGCTCTACACATTTAGCAACAGCAAATGATCAAAACCTGCGTATTCAGGCTGGATTACCCTACTGGAAAATCCTGCTCAAGACCAGCTTTTGCTGGTGGCTGGTTTTAGATGGTCGATTCCAGCAGTGGGCAACAGGGGCAGTCGTCTAGAACGGTTTGCCGATTTCCCTGCTCTAACGGACCTACTAAACCTGCCGATTAACAGGCAAGTTGAATCAAGTGTGTCTGTGCACTCCAGATCTGGCCTTCACCTTGGAAGAGACCAACACTTGGTCTTAACAGAAGGCCTGGTCAATAGGAGTGCTAAAAGCAGCATGATAACACACAATGCCTGCAATTAACCACCTGCTCTCAAATACACAAACATACCATACATCCCTCCACCCTGACCCCCATATGCTGACCTTGATAACCAAGTTCTTTACTGGACAATCCTCCAGAACAGAAGTCAGTGCAAACAGTTTCTCTGCTTTTTGGCCTCTCCATTAAGAGACTGAGCCTGAACACAGGTGTTAGAAGCTACATGCTAACATATGACCTCTTGTTTTAGTGCCACGCTGATAGCCGGTGTTGGAAGGCCTGGACTTTTTGGACCAGAACTTAAAATGTTCCTGCTGGAAAACTGACAAAACACACATTAACCAAACATCAGCGAGGTCCAGCAGACATCACTGCCTCACGTCGAGCTGTGAGCGGTTATAAATGACTTCCACTGACGGAGGCATAACCTAAACTTTCCACCCGCGAGAAAGGTTTCACAGTCTATAACTCCGCCAGGCCTGGGTGAATGATGAGATGTTTGTAAGAACACCTAAGGCAGTGGGGGCAGAACTTCTCTGGATGAAAAGGGAGGAGGAGGAGGAGGAGGAGGAGGGCTTGGCTGGCAGAGTGGCTTGGCTATGAGAACTTGCAGACTACTACTTCTGCTCGAGACGCATTTGTTACAAGCCAACTTCTCAGTCGAGTTGAGTTTACTTTAGAAACCCTTTGGTTACAAACAGTAAAGAGACAAATTCTGTTTACACAAGCCCCGTTGCAGTGGGTCAGGAGAGTCTGTGTGCCACCCTCAAAGCCATACACTCTTTGTGATGTTCTCTGAAAACACGATCTGACAGAGCTAAGAGGTGCTACGGAATTGTGTAAATACGACGTACGATGTTGCATCCTTGTAGGGGGAGAAAAAAAGGAAGAGAAAAAAAGACTGGCTCATGACTTGTAAAAAGAGAACCACCACCTGTTCGCAACTACAGTTAGGAATAAACAGGAGAACGTAGTGTTGTTGCATGGTAAACTTGCTCTAGCAGGCCTCGGCCCAAGCAGAGTCCTTTAGAAAACTGGTTTTCATCACCTCAAACCTGACAGTGGTAAACTACCAGCCTCTGGGCTTAAACCACATTAGCCATGCTCTGCAGATGTGAATGCTGCAGCCGTAGCCAGGATCATTCATTCGTGCACAGCACAGGCTACCACACTACAGAATACCCCTTGTTCTGCTGTAAGAGATACAGCACTGGAATGTAACACTGGAAGACATATACCAGCAAATGCTTATTATATGGGGTCAGTGTAATAAGATTTTTTTTAACATTATCTTGGCTAATTAGAGCTTGCTTTAATTTCTTGCTTTTCTTTCGGGGCATGCCGAACGCTTACTCGACTGCTGAATCATGTCCAGCAATCAGATGAAGCACACAGAGTGAAATCAGCAGCTTAAATCAGAATGAGAACAATGAGAACAATCTGTTTTGCGTGCAATCTTAACCATGTATTTGTTTTGACTAAGGCAATCATGAGTAATTTATTTAACTAGTTTTAATCATTAGTTGGATGCTTTTTTTTTGTGCGAGGATTTTTAAATTTTTACCAAAACCCTTTAAAAGACCAGAGTAAACATAAAAACTTGAACTGAGCAGTCCGTAGTCAGACAATGACGTTTGCCAGCAGCTAGAGATGTTGGTTAGAACTCGATCACTGTTGGGCGAACAAGAGCGCTGACAGCAGCAGAACACCACCTTTGGGAGAACAAGAACACTGCTGAGAGAACACAGCAGGACGAACAAGGACACCATTAGGAGAACACCACCAGTGCTGCAAGAACATCTATTTCAGAGCAACTTACAAAAGTGCATCACTGTTTACACAAAGTTTACACTGGTAAAATATCCTGAGCTAGTTTGTAGAGGCTAGGATCCAAACGATACCTCAAGCTTAGATGCTGCCAAATACAGAAGCCTGTATGGACACCTAGATATGCCAGGCCCAACAGTGTTGGAAGAACAAGAACACTGTTGGAAAAACTGCGTTAGAACCCCACTGGTTTGGTTCCTTACCTCTTGGTGAAGTCCAGATACTGAATGGATTTGTTCAGTTGCACCAGCAGCCAAATATAAACACTAATTGTCCATAAACATAGCTTTACTCAAAATGCTGGAGTGAGAAATTGAATCTGTGCATTTCTCACAGTTAATTTATTCCAATTTTGGCACACTTGAGTACTCAAATAATTATCAAAATAATTGATGGGCTGACCATTATTAATGCAATCAATCATTTTGCTGTAAACTGCTGAATTTCTGTTATAGCTGGAAAGACCGAACGGTATCAAGGCATTCATTTCTATAAACCACTTAAGAAAATTGGGTATTAATATTACTGCAGAAACCAGTACCTGTTTCTGCATCATAGACTAAGGTTCAGTCATCGAGGGATTTTGAAGAAAGCTCTTTTAAAAGGTCAGGAGGTGTGCAGCGCCTACATGGGTGTGCGACCCCAGAGTTAAATAAGGACCTGCATTAGACAGGAGTGTATAGACAAATGGTAAGGCTGCTCAGATGGTTTGTTGACTGTACTGTAAATGTTTGCCTTCATCTGCTGGCAGGCTTTGCTGTAGGTCGAAATACCAAAATGCGCCAAAGGGTTAACAGGAAATTCGCTGTAAAACATCTAAAAATGCCATCTCCAGTTTCAAGACACAAGGAACAGGAGGGTCTTGTTTTTTGGGGTTTTGTTTTTGCATATTTGCATACAACCACTGGTCATTAGGAGCAATAATACAGGAGTTAATGCCAAAACCATCAAAAGAGCCCTGACTTGGGGCCTGCCTGATTGTGCTGTAGCATATGAAGTATTAGTTATGGAAGGCACCTCCAGGACCTCCAAGATTCTCTCGGAGTCTGTTCTAGACCAATCAGCCAAGCTATAAAACCCCAAGACAGAAGTAAAAGAGCAAAGACTAAAATCCAATTCTAGATTCTGGGGCTTAATCAAACAAAGAGTCAGGACACATTTAGCCTAGGAGAATAGCTTCTACCTTAGTAACACTAAGTAAGCAGCTTCCGTCTAAACCAATACATGCTTAACAGACTGCATGCTCAACTCATTATTCATTTAAGCAGCTAATTTCACGCTGTGTGGTTAATCAGACCTTTCAGCAAAGTAAAAATAGTGCCGAAATAAAGTGTACACCTAATTGAGCGGTAAACGTTTCAAACACAAGGTTCTCCTTCAGGCTGGGACATTTCCTAAAGTGCCTCAAATAAATGAGCAAAGATTCACTAAATTGGCTAAAGCAGCGCAACGGGTCACCACGCAAGCTCATGATCCTTCAATATCTGAAGGTATGCAGGTGAATTAATCCTGGTCTCACGCACACCACTCCATCATGTCCCCTCCAAAACCCACCGAAGAGAAAACACTGCTGCAAC
This sequence comes from Salminus brasiliensis, assembly GCF_030463535.1. Lineage (NCBI taxonomy): Eukaryota > Metazoa > Chordata > Actinopteri > Characiformes > Bryconidae > Salminus > Salminus brasiliensis. The sequence continues at coordinate 27,618,666 of NC_132893.1, forward strand.
TAAAAGCAAATTAAATTCAGTACTTCACATTAAGAGCTAACCTATATAATCCGGTCATTCCTTTGCACAGGCACTCAGGCAAGGTCAGCAGGAGATGGGTGGGGGTGGCGGGAGCAGTAAAAGCCAACACGAGTGTTGTGTCATGGTAAGGAAGTGGAAGAGTAATTTGCCTCCGACAGTGTGGACAAAACCCTGTGGGGGCTCTTAGTTTTTTAGGGCCCTGGAATGACAACGGCTGCACTGTAGCCGGAGGAGATGCAGGAACGGCTGGGCAAAGATGGGGGTCAGATCAGGGGTCGCGTTTCACAAGAACTCCATTCTTCTGCTGTTTCCATCAGCTCAACTAAATCACACCCTGCAGTCGACCTGGGGACAATGATGGAAATACAAACTTTGGCCTGTTTTTTTTTTTTTTTTTTTTAAGATCAGGTGATCAGATTATGAAAAACGGTCTAAAAACAAAAGGTTCTTATATCTTATATAAGGGTCTTGGCTTAGAGGTAGAGTTCTAAGAAAAACCTTGATTCATAAACGAAATAAACGAAAGGTTTAAGGAACCATTATAGAGTTTGAAATTTAAGGCCTGCATTAAGCCCGATTCAAGCTGCAGAACTGCCCCAGAACAATCTTGCATTTTTCAATACAAACCAGGGCTGCAACAAACGAATTTCGAGAGTTTACTGAAACAAATCATTAATTATTCCGATTATGAATTACTCATGTTATGCTATTAGCTTTTACATTTAGCCTGAGGTTGTTTTATGCATTTGCTAACAATGAAGACAAAAGAAATTCTTTATTCAAAAATTAACTTTTTTTATGAACATTCCTGCTAATATGAGAGATAAATAGTCCAATGTCTTAACTGTCAAAGTTTAAAACCAAGGCCGTGCAAAATTTTCCCTTAAATAATTTTTTTGATCACCAAAAAAGAGAAACAAATGTGAGTAAATTTCAGTTCAAAAGTATTTTGTGTTTCTGCTTCATTTGAATTAGTGACTTTTCTTTTGACACTGTTTGGCCAAAGCCACTCTGTGTAACCAGCAAGCTGATTAGCTCTTTGTTAAAAGGGCTGAACTTCATCCGTAAACTGATGCCTCGGTAAGAGTTACGAGAATTTTTATTCATATTTGACCATATTTGGGTGGTCTTCTCATTAATAATGTCTCAGAGTTGACTTAAGGAGCTCATTTGTACGTTCAGCCCGTGTCAATAGGATATTTCACGCCTCACATTAATAGAACTTTATTCCTGTAAAAAAAGTTGACCGCGGCATTAAAACTGTAGTCCACACAGTTATGGTCACACTTCGGCCATTAATCCTTGGTTAATGTGCATCCTGAACCGTTCCTAGTTAGCACGAGAAACGCACACAACGACTTCACCAGCTAATCAACGATTACATTAGTTGCTGACTGAAGTGGTCGTCGTTTTTAGTTAACCAAGTCGATTAGTCTTTGCACCCCTACAACAACAGTTAGTGCTACATTTTCCACACTTAATGATTGATACAGTGTCTAAATTATTCTCATGACTGCCTGCTTTACTTTGGTCCTCATACTGAAGGGCTCAACCTCGCGTCCTTTTGATGACCAACACCAAGAAACTGGCCACCAACTGTCCAGATACTTGTGGAGACCTGAAGTGGAAGCTGCTTGTTTTTCCTGTGGCTCCATCAACTGTGTGTGTAGTTAGCTGCAGTCATCCTGGAGCGCCGTTAAGGCAAACTAGCTGCACTGGTTTTAGAATTAGGCCTCCAGCCCACTTTGGACCACAATGTGCGGACATTCCCCACTGATATCAGAGAGGAGGCTAGGGCAGGTCAATGTGAGGAAAAGATCCATCATGGTTTTGAAGCCCACCACCCACAGCTCTCTGCAGGCACTCACACCCTCCAAGTCCTTCCATAGGACGCTGTGAAAAATGCAGGACAGTGGAAAGTAAGACGGAGCTCAGCAAAAGCTTTCCCGCAGGAGATTTCCATGTAGCTTGTGAGTATCAGGAGACTCTTTTGTAATGATGGGAAACAAAAAGATGTGCTTAGTGATTTGTTTTTGTTCAGCTGAATGACCCAGTTTAAAGAAATCAGTTTCACGTTTACAGGTACCGGGATTTGCCAAAAGGCAAGTAGGGGTCGCCGCTTCGGTCTCCAGCTTTATTTCCCCTAGTCTGGAGATGGTTCCTTTATGAGGGCTTTTACACACTCAGGAATTGGCGAAAAAGCATGGAAATTAAAATGCCCTTACATTTTATAATGCGGTTCTGTTTTATTCTTCACCAGCACACTTCGGTCCAAGTTCCACAGCAAGAACTTCAGAGCTGAGTGTTGGACACATGGGATCCGTTTCAGCACAAAGCAGTTTCACAAATTCCAATGATGCGATTCAAAACAACAGCCTATTTATGTCCTCAAAGAACATCTTCCATGTCAACAGACTGGTACTTATGTATTGTTTGAATCACTATTTAGTTCTTTCTAATGGTTACAAGCCTTTTCCAAACAACCATTTAATACTGGCCAGCGAGGAGGCCAGAGAAAGTCCTTGGAGGCACTGGTGTTTAAACAGCTCTTAGGATGTGGTGCCAGAAAGCCTTGAGAGTCAAATGTTGAAAACGAAGGCAAACATTTTCTCTCCCTCTCTTTTTATAATCCTCAACCAAATGCAGCACTCAAACATTTCACAGTGATTAGAGGATAAGGCTGAATGACTGGCACAGGAAAGTACTTAGTAATGTCAGGCCATCAAGCCCTGTAGACGCCAAGGCGCATCCATCCCAATGCCACAAGAAGCGGTGCATCTCCTCGAGCACAAGCCTAGCAAATGTTCAAATAACAGTTTTAACATGGTGTAAACCAAAATCAACATGGATAAAACCATCTGTAAACAGACCTCAAGCGCTACATATCCAGGCACACTGAAGCATGGCAAAAACATGAGCCCTCTGACCACAGGGCAGCGAAAAAGCCCTAAAAAACAGACCATCAACAGAAACCTGAGAAGACACCAGAACTTTGCAGTGGAAATAATGGAGGCAGGAATTGTACTTTTTTGGGCTTTGGCTGTCAGAAGCTTCTATTAAGGTTTACTCGAAGATTCCCTTGACCCTGCTTTCGCATATGGGCAGAAATACAGAAAGACAGAAGCTGAAGAAGACTTGAGAAGATGGGGAAAAAGAAAAAAAAGAAGCTTAGGAAAACTACACTCATGGTGAAGTCATCCACAGGACACTCAAAGCTGTCCCTAGCCCCACACTCGCCACCGAGGCCTTGGAAACGTGGGTCTAGTTATGCTTCTTAATATGCTTTGATTGAGTCTTCCAGATGAAAACGGCAAAACACGTAACAGTGTCACACATAGTTGTGGGCAAACCTGATCAAAGACCCACTGCAATTACGAGATTAAGGCAGTGTAGCTGCCCTACATTTGGACAGGGCTTGTCAACATATCCCAGAGCACCAAAAGGCCTCAATGGAATCAGTAACAGAGTGCCAGCAAACGTCTTCTTCTGAGACTTCTGAAGGCTAATAAGCAGACACAGATGTTGCTAGCTGGTAATACAAAGCATAATCAACACCCTGTGTAACACACAAGTGCCATTACATGTTCTTTGCTTTTGTTGTGGGCCAAAAAAACAGCCTGGAGATGAGAAAACCAGGAGGCTGGCTGGGATGGTAAGCTACCAACAGAATCTGCGAAAATATAGATCCCATACCGGAAATCAAACTTTCGGCAAAGAAAAGACTGCCTTTCTCTCAGCCCACACCAACCATGACCGACTCGGCCCAGTGGAGCCATATTCAGTTATGGATCACCATGGAATGAAAGGTGATCTGCAAGAAAATAAAACTGAGGAATTCTAAAATAACTGCATGACATCCTTTCAGCACTCTGGAGCTCAGCATGAAGCTTACAGCGGTTTTTGAAACGAATTTGCAGTCTGAGCCTGAACGATATTTCTTCTGCCTATGGTGTCATCACAAAGCCATACTCTAAAGTAACAACAACCACAATGGCTTTAGATATACATCTTTTATATATTTAAAATAATGATAATAGAAAACACACACTTATCTTGAATTTAATTTAGAACTCTATCGTCACAGTTACACCAAAGCCTTGTAAAAACAGTAATCCTGGCCCTATTCCTGATGTTAACTTCAACCCTCACCCTCCATTCTTAAATATACGTAATACAAAGGGTTTCTTGAACGATAGCAATGTCATAAGAACTATTTTGAGTGTAAAAAACCTTCAAATTGGTGAAGAACCTTTACATCCACTCATTTAACCTTTTGAACCTTAGGTTCACTATTTTGTTATTAATCACAATGCAGAAACTACACAGAATTATCAGTAACAATCAAAAACACTTTGGCATTTTTGCGGAGTCCCACAAGGTTCAATTGCAGGGCCTAGGAAACTGATGTTAAGTGCAGTTAAGTGCGGACCTGTGTACAGGGTATTAGGAGTTAAACCAAATGGTTCTTTATGGAAGAGTTGACTAACATTAATCCTAATGCTGTTAGAATTACCCAGTTTCTCCAGTTAGTCCATTAATCGAAACATCTGCAGAAGCTAAACACAATTAAAGAACCTTTACAGTTGGTGCAGGTTCTTCAACCTAGAAAGGTTCTTCACCCAACTATCTATTGGTAAGCCAACAAATTTAACAACTCCACCATGCAGTTACCCACCCTGGAGCGGACTTTCAAAATCAAACATTCCTTCTGTTGTTTCTTCACCACCCCCCCACCACCCACTCCGCCAATGATGCACATGTGCTGCAGTACAAACCCTGTTCACTGATGGGAAACATATCAGAGAGGGCAACATCAAACAGGATCCAAAGGACTTAAAGGAGAAGGAACTGATCAAAGTGTGTGTGCGCACTCAGGGCTTCTGTGTGTGGGACTGTCTGCTCCAGTTGAAATGAAGCCGCGGCCAGGCCAAAGAGAGTGGACCAGAGTGAACTAATCCAAACCAGAGACTGTGTGGCTGCTAAGAAGCCAGAAGGGTCAATCATGGAGAAGAGCAGGGGAACATGCCAGCACATTTGGCATCCCAAAACCACATGTTGCCAACTGCAGTCCCTTGAGATTCACACACACACGCTAAAATAAATAAATGAATAAATAAATAAATAAATAAATAAATAAATAAGGTTTTATATATATATATATATATATATATATATATATATATATATATATATTAATTTCATGAGCTGCTACTTTTTCAAATGATGTAAACTCTAATGTGTTTATGTATATTACATTTACGGCATTTAGCAGACGCTCTTATCCAGAGCGACTTACAAGGTTACTCATATTACAGAATCGGGCCAATGTAGTGTTAGGAGTCTTGCCTAAGGACTCTTATTGGTGTGGCGCAGCATAGTCACAGAGACTGGGAATCGAACACCAGTCTCCCACATGGTGTGGTAGCTCACTGACAGGTAGTGGTGTTATCTGTTGCCACACACACACACACACACACACACACACACACACACACACACACACACACACACACACACACACACACACACATCACGTCTATATTTATTAGCCTCAACACTCCTAAAAACCAAGGTGCTTCAAAGAGTTCTTTAAGCGATGCCATAGAGGAACCACTCTTGGCTCCATGAAGAACCATGTTTGTAATATAGGTGTGTAACAGAAGATCCTTTAAATTGGTAAACAAGGTTTACATCAGGTGAAGGTTCTTTAAATATTCATAGGGTTCTTTACTCTGAAACGGTTCTTTATGGAACTGAAAGTGGTTCTTCTATCAGACCAACCAAGTTAATTTTAAGAGTGCACATCAGTGGCTTTAATAGTTAGGATTTTCCTCCCCCCAGTGGCTGTATGACATGTTTGTGTAATGCATGCTGGGTAATGTAGTAGAAGGACATTAAGGAAAAAATTGCAGAGGTGGTGACTGGCTTCACATGTATTGGAGGAGACGTGTGTCAAGTCCTTACCCTACTAGTGTCAGGAGCTTTACTAGAGCTGGGGTGGGGGTGGGATCTACGGATGGGTGGGTTAATTGGCAGTAACTAAGGGGGGAAGGGGGGGGGGGTTGAATTTCAAAAAATCTTGTAAGGCTCTTTTTGGTTTGACCATTTTAGGTTTGTAAAGTGACCAACTGGGAGGTCAGGTCTTCTCAGGGCAGAGACTATATAATTGTTGGCTCCAGCGTGTGAAACATGCAACGCCGTAATGCATAAGAGCATTTAGCCTGTAGCTCTTCAAACTGAGAAACTTCTCAGCAGAAATGTCCTAGAGTCTGTCAGAACTGTTTCTTCAGCTAACGTTAATAAAATATTATTCATCCAGCCTTTGTTTGAATGCTGATTTATAGTTTGGAGCGGAGTCATGGAATACAGACGGATTTAAAAGAGGCCGCAATTTGGTTAAATCCATACAATGTGCTTGTTCAGGACATAGGCCATGTGTATGACTGATTTAATCTTTGGCTCCCCATGAGCTGTAATCAGTCCCAGGAATACGCAGCAACTGCGCTACCTTTAGTGAAACTCCAATCACCCGCTGCCTTTCCCGTGGCACTGCCCATGTGCTCAGCAGATGTGGGAGGGAGCAAGGCCTTCAGCTTTCTCGTCTTTATCCCAAGCTCTGAGATCTGTGCAGTGGTTTTGTCTGACAATATCCTAACTACCGACTCCAGCCTCATTAATGCACTGACGCTGGTTCACGGGGAACTGCAGATACTTCTTGCGCTTGTGAAATCAAATGCGCTTGTTAATTACTAACAGAGCGATGATTCGATACAGTGTCCAAAAATATTACAAAAATAATCAATCATGAAAGAAACTGCAGAACCAATCATTTACTGTCTTCTGGGGGAAAAACTACAGTCTAACCATATGGTTACATCCTGCTATACAGTAAAGTGGGTGGGGGAAGGGGCGGGGCTTATGCTCTGCACATGCCAACACTTACTACATTCTAGGGCTGGCATTTGAGGCCTAATTTGTTAGGCAGCTGGTGCGCCAGGTATTAAAAATAGCTAAATTATTTTAATCGCAGCCATTTTTGATTTGATATTTTACTGAATTTATGAACGTATTAATCTAAAGTCAAATTAATCCTGGATGGGCTTCTACAAAGCATCTTGATTCTTAAATGCTAAAGCGAGAATCACATTAAGCACTCTCTCTACCAGCCAAGATGTACTTAATACTAAGATCTTTCTGGAGAACGAGGCCCATGTTAGTAGTAGACATTCTACATGCATAAAATATTAAATTAATTAAATCTAAACCCAAAAATCATTAATTTAGAAAAATGTGTATTGTAAAACACAGCAAACCTGTTTCACACCTAGAGTTCAGAAGCAGTAAAGGTTTTTACTGAATACGCTGTACATGACCTGAATACAGTGCTTGGAAAACCATTTGTCTGTTGGGGGTCTTTAGGAACTGGGCACGTCTAAGACACACGCACACAAACACTGTATTACTCGAACTGGGGTCCCAACCAGTAGATGAGCCGGCTTTATTTACATTCTGTGCCTCTGAATACACTGTACATGATCCCTTAATTCACTTAATCCACTTAAAAACCATGCCGAGTGCTGACTTTATGCAAACATCTTAGTGAGCGGTTTAGAGGAACAGCAATGCTAAACAAACAGGCTCTTGTGAAGACAGATGTTAGTCCATACATACGCAAGCAAGTAAGCAGCCCTTCAATCCTCCACCTTTTCCTGGACATGAGGGAGGATTAGGAGACACATTTATTTGTCTTCATCACACCAAACCTCATTCAGAGGGCAAAGTGCTGGTGGACCTGCATCCTTAAAATGAAGAAGCCCAAAAAAAAGCTCTTATACAGGAGAACCTCTCCTGACTGGGACCACTGAATAAAATGTTAAAACTGGCTTCTGTGGGATTGATAGGAACATCGATACCATCCTTAAAAAGGGGTTCTTTGGCCAATATTAAAATGCATCCATTACAACAGCTATTGTAAATGTGTCTAATTCACCTTCTACAGCAGTGGCACACTGCTAGTCTCCAGTGTGAGAACCCCCAACCCCTTTTGAAAGACTACAAATACTTTGGGGCAGATACATGAGGCCATGCTGTTTTCAATTCCACTGCTTTAGCCAGTCAATGCTGGGAGGCTAAAGCTCATGTCGGTGTTAATTAGCACTGCATTCGCGGATATGCTAGCCAATCAGAATGTATTATTCATCATTGTGGGTTCGAGGTAGACAGATCTGGAAGACACATTCTAGCTGTGCTGCACAGAAATATGAGATTGTCTGTAAGGGTTATACAGAACGAGGGTTAGATTCAAGGAAGGGAGGCAGGGAATAACACATGCTGGGTCATGCAGGAACGTTGATAGACAAAACATAAAAAAGGTACAGAATCCAGAAATGTCTCAAATGAATCGGTGTGAGGGATGCAGTTCTGCACTACAGAATATTCCACACCATGCCAAATAACTTTTATAAACTCCTTTAATAAAGTCCTACCTTTTACATGCTATTTAATATGGGTGTAAGAAAATAGATCTCAAAGGATCTCAGTATTAGATTTTGCATTACTGTATCGATTCTCTCGAATACTAACATTTTTAATTAATAGTTTATATGCCCCGATTGGTGGCAGACAGCGGTCCTGACCTTTAGATTTAGAGTGTTGTACTCAGTCCTCAGACCCCACTACTACTCATTTATCAAACCTATATCTGTATTATATAGCATATACTATATATATATATATATATATATATATATATATATATATATATCCATCTATATCTATTTATTTTTTATTTATAGTCTTTATTTCAGTACCGCAATATATTCCTGTATCATGATACGGCATCATACCGCCAGCCTCTTGCCAATACACAACCCTACCATTTAATGTCCCTCTAAAGTTTGAAGGCCAAAGCGTCTGCTTCATAGCAATGTTCTGCATCACATTTGCATGAATGAGCCATTCAGTAAACAACTGTGTTGTAGGTCCAACCACAGCTAACTAAAGCAAAATCTCAAGCCAGTTTCCTTTACTGTGCCAGAAACAAACAGCACACACAAGAAGTCCGGCTTTTGAGTGATTAATTGGTCATCAAATATCTACAGTACACTGCAATACATTCAGATCGTTCCCTCGCTTTCCTTTAGCCCTTACCCTCCCCTCCATCCCCTCCCCGCACTTAATAACCCAAGACTCTGATCAGATAAGGCCCGTTTCCTCTGATTTTATCCTGACCAAACCCCGAGTGGGACGGACCACATGCGGACATGAGGCTGCTGAATTACGAATGAGGAGAAAAAAAAAAAAAAAAAAAAGCACAACAAAAACAACAACAATCACAGGGCTGATGTTGGAGGAAAGCATTTACGGTCTAGAAGTCAGCAGAGGAAGTCTTTACTGTCTGTGAACAACTGCAATTAAACTTAAAAGGGCCTGAGCCCACTAACAGCACATCTCCTCTCCCACCCACCACCCACTGCTCTTACTTTCAGTGAGCATGAGCAAAGGAGCAAGACATAACTGCTGAAGGTGCTCAGATAGAACTGCGTAGTAACTCATGTTCAGGCTGATCTGCACTGAAATCGTCAGATCAGCCTCCCTAACAGAGAATTTCGCCCTCCCAACGTCGGTTTTTGGTTTGTTTTAGTGAGAGCTAGGAGTAAGTGTTCCTGTGAAGGTTTTTGGTGAATCCAGGACTTTATATAGTCCAATAAGTCTTTAAAAGGGTAACACAGCCACAATGTGCCCTTTTTTTAAGGTAAAGAACCTTCACATAATGTAAACATACCAGGAAGAACCCTCACATTCATTTGGAAACCTTAAAAAACTGGTTCCTCAGAGAACCCCACATGGTTCTTCTTTATTAGCCTTTCTCAAGGAACCATTGGCAACATCTTTAGGAGTGGTTACACAGTTGCGATATGAGCTGTAAGACATGCTAGGCTTCGTATACTGTGCTAAAACTGCAGATACAGACTGCACACAACCAGTGTCCAGTCCAGTCCAAGCCACTAGTATCTGCTACAGCTGCATTCCTGCAGAAAACTGGCCATGAATGAGACCATTGAAGGAAGCAGAGCCAGACTGCTTCATCTACAGGGGCGCGAGAGAGGGCCGTCTGCTAAGCCTCATCCCGCTCTCTCCCTCTGCTAAGACTGCTTTTCAATAGGTGTTTCTTTCCCCTCCTCCTTCTCCTTCTCCTCCTCCTCCTCTCACCCCCACCTTCCCTCCCTCCTTTCCAGGTCTCTTTGTTCTTTGTTGCCCTCCATCTCTGGCCACGTCGGCCCTCCATTAAAAGCACAGTCCCTGTCACCTTTTCACTTTCAGCCCTGCAGCAAACACCTTTTGGCTCTTAAGGGGTGAGGACCCTATGAGTGCAGGAGTGGAGCATTTGCACAGAGCAGCCTCTGATCTTAGGTAGCCCAATAGACAGACGGGTCAGTCGAAATCACCAGGGCAAGCAGCCCTGCTGCAGGACACTGTTTTTTAGTTAAGCAATAACATCAGTGTGTGATCTAGTGAACGGAGTGTCCTGCTGAACCTGATGATTTAGGCCTATAGTGGACACAATGCTAATGGGTGAAGTTTCCGTTACTGCGCAGCGATCTTTGAATCATATTAGATCATCAGAAAACTGCTCAAAAAATGATTATGGGACAGATCTGTAATCTTATGAACGGACTAGAAGTGTAGAATGGTTGCACAGCTAAAGTGATTCCCACTTTCAGAGAGTTGCTAGACTGTTTCTATTGCATTGTCAATGAAGTAAAACAGTCTTTTCTAAGTGCTTGGTGTGGTTGCTAGCATCGCTAGGGTGTTACTAGGGGTGTTACTAAGTAGTTGCTATGGTATCCCAAGTGGTTACTGTGTTTATGATATGAGGTTGCTGTGTGGCACCCATGGTGTCTACAGTATGCAATGTGGTTTCAATGGTGTTGCTAGATGGGTGCTGCTAGTGCTGCTGGGCAGTTTCTATGATTTTCCAGGTGGTTGCTATGGAGTTTTTAGGTGGTTAGTGTGGCGCTGTTAAGTTATCCCAGATGGTTATTATGGTAATGTCAAGTGTTTGGTAGATGGATTCTAGTGTTGCTAGGTGGTCTATATGGAATTTCAGGTGGTTGCTGTGATGTTAAGTGGTTGTTGGGGTATTCCAGGTGATGGCTGGGGTGCTGCCAAGTGGTTGCTATGGTACCCCATGTGGTTGTGCTTCGCAATGTGCCACCATAATACATTCCCCTCTATTAATCTAAGCAGATGTAGCACATGTTTATGAAATCAGCTGACGTGCACATGTCAAACCCTGAATACTGGCTGGTCAGCCCACAACAAGCATTGCTTTCAGAGCTACTGACGTCACACACTTACGCTCTCAGAGGACCACACACCAGCAACAAGTTCATCGCTGCTAACGGTGGTCATGTCCTTCCTAACCATCCTTTCATGATAATACCCAGGCCTGGAATAAACAGTCCTTCAACCACTGTGTGTAATTATTTCTGTGTTTCCATACACGCAGAGCCCTGTGGTCTGCCCTGTGCTTGGAATCGCTGCTCTATTGTTTTCATAGCGTGTGCCTCTCCAAGTTTAGGAGGCTTGACTTGTGTATCTTTCAGCACCTCACGCAAAGTTTACAGTCTCCTCCAAAGCTCCCAGAGGTCCAGCGCTCGCATAAACACAGCGGGATTGGGTCAGTATGACCGGGATTAGAAGGCAATCTCAACCACCTGCAGGCTCCAAGCGCTCAAGCTGCCTCGGGTCAGCCTGAACATTTCTCTCACTCTGACTGGAATACAGGCCAGCAGATACAAACCAAAGACCAGGTCTGAAAGGTAGAGAAGTCCTACAGTCCTATATGATCCTATAGCGCGGCGGATGTGACTGCAGTCAGCTTGTGATTTGTTTCAACTGGTTCCACGCTTCAACATTCAGATGTTGAACAAAATAGAAATTTTTAAAGCAAAAATGACGCCTACATTCGTTTTGTGTGATCTAGTACTTCGACTAGAGCTGAGAAGTGAGAGGACAACCAGCCATTGCCTCTTTTCAAACTGCCGCCAATGCAACATCACCGGACAACCAACGCACTCCGAGGAAAGCATCGGGTACCCAGCTCTAATGCATCGGCTAGCAGACACCCGTGCCAGCCAGCGTCACACTGACGTGACAAGGGGAGAGAGCGCAAGGCCGATTATGCCCTTTCTGGCTCTGGCTACTGAGGGCAGACAGCATAACCAGGGATTTGAAGCTTGGGTCACAGTAGCTGCTGGCACCTTTGTCCGCTGGACCCCTCGGAGCCTGGTGATGCATTGGTTTTACCCTGCTCTCAGGAGGTTGTGAGTTCCAAACCTAATAAATAAAGGCATTGGCACATATGTATGCATATGTATGATAATTTCACAATTATCATATTGTTGCTTCAAATGGTTCTGAGCGAGGCTGTAAAATATCCATTTTGGTTCCATAAACAACAGGTTTGTAAGAGATGAGAGAATGAAGGACTCTTCAATTGATGGAAAGGTTCTTACATTTACATTTAAGGCGTTTAGCAGGCGCTCTTATTCAGACTGACTTACAAGATTGCTTCGCTGTTTACTGAAAAAATATCCTTAGCTAGTTTGCAGAGGCCAGAATCCATAAGATACCTCAAGCTAGATGCTGCCAAATACAGAATACAGGATGTATACCTGAACATACCATAAGACAGCAAGTGACTCTGCCGTTCAGACACCCAGGAGAAGTTCGTTCCACCACTTCTGGATGGAAGTGGGTTCTATGAAATGAAATCGCTCAATAAAAGTATAGAAAGAGAGTGTACTTCACTTTTACATGTTGCACTCCTGGCATATTGTGTGTGTTTCATCTAAAACCTCAGCAATCCAATCATGTCGGGTTACGGCAGTGTCTTCACGTACTGTGATCTTTTATTTTTCCCCACCCCTACCACCCAGCACTACACTTGAACAAGCCTGAGAGTTTATGTGGGTGATAAAAGGAGGTTCGTGAAAACAAGGCACATCAACTGCTTTGAACGCAAGGCCACGAGTTAAGTGTGAAAGGAATAGGGGCTCTCCAAGAAACAGCACCGCTTTGATCAGGCTCCTGCTCAAAATGCCCAGCCAAACCGCATCGTAACTGATACACGGAAAAGGGAGCGTGGCCTCTCTGAGATCTAATTGGTCCTTGCTGAGGGACAGCTTTAAAGGGTAGGTCTGGGGCGCGTTGTGTTTGGAGCAATGGCTCCATCTCTGTTTTTTCTGAGGTTTGTTAAAATGCTCCAGTCAGTGCCAGGAAACAACATCAGCCAGTGGAAACCGTTAACCACCCCCCCCCCCCCCCCCCACACACACACACACACACAAAAACACTAAACAATCCCAAAAGGGTCACGATGGACCCGATGGGTTGTAATAAAAGCAAATCACATGTGGAGAACAGCACCGAAGCAAATGCAGGAAACTGGAGGTACTCTTCTTTTCCAACGGTGAGACTAAATTAAACAAATGTGAGCATGCGTTTCACCAAATAAGCCCCAAATGTGAATGATATAAGACAGGACCGACTTAAAGGGAGTTCCAGAACCATTCCTGGATGCGAAGCGAATATAGAGGGGGCCAAATGGAGTGGACTGGGAGGCTGACTTTCCAGCCAGGCTCAGGTCTGGTTTTTCTCAGCAGGACATCTGGATGCCATTTCTACCTTTGCAAACTGCTTTTTAATTGCCGCATTAATCAGATGTCTAATACGCCATTCCAAAGGTCATCTCATAAAGTAGGTGTTTATTTGATGAGCCCTTGTCATAACAGCGTTAGGGTCTTCAGAACTGGGCAGAAACAACTCTCCAACGCTGGATCAGTGCTTATGAAGCAATTATAGCTTCTCAAAAGGAGAGAAAGGTTAAAACATCCCGAGTTGCAGTCTCTAATTAAGATACCATTCTACACAGTAATGACTTCCTTTTTAGAATGCTGTTTGTTTTGCTCTTAAAAGATTTGGGCGAATCTACCGTTAATCCGTTGAGCCGTTGGCCTGAAGCCCCTGATGTGGAACTCCCTCCCACATTTTTAACACTAGTCTGAAACCATTGCCTGTAGGTTTACCTTCGGACAGGAACAGGAATCTCCCCCATTCTTCCTAATACACTTAAAAGGGCAGTCAGAGCCCATGTCGAACGCCTGCATGGGGGCAAATTTCATGTTTTGAGTCGGCGGCGAAAGCCCAAGGCAGCCTTCAGTCATGGACAGATGTCTTCTCCTTGTTATTTCCAGGGCTGCCGAAGTTGGGGAGACTGCGGCTCATGCTGTTAGAACCGCAGGGTCCCATACCAATCTCCTGCACAAAAGAGGAAGCAGGAAACTCCAGAGGAAAGGGGGCTCGGCCTCGCACAGTCAGCGTGCTCTGAGTAAATCACCATGGAGACCCAAGCGCATGCATGGCGGGGGCTGATTTAGTGTGGTCTGCTTAATGGCCGCTCAGCGAAGGAGATCCGCAGGGGCCTGCCAGCGTTTACAGCTGCAGAGTCCCCCTGCCTACTCAGTGGACCAGCCGTGCCTTCGAAATACCTGTAAAAATAAATAGACCATGGTCCACCTTGCTAAGTGCTTCAGCAGACACTGTAAACGAAAGGAAAAAATAAAAAAAAAGTTATTAGGCTCCACTGGGCAGGCCGGCCAAGAGAAGGTGTGATGCTAAGAATGCTGAAAACTCTGGAGTGCCCAGGAGGAAGCCCCTCAGATGCAATGGTTTATTTCAGGCTAAAGGCCTAAGTTCAAGGCAAGTACAAACTTCCCACTCTAGTGTTGTCAGGCATGTCTCGATGAAAAAGAATTTATTAATTAGTTTCCATCTCCAAGTCACAGAATCTGTGACCAACAGGTTGGATATCGTCCATGTGACCATTTCGTAGTTGACTGTGTTGCTTGTATAGCTGCTTGCAAGAAGTGAACTGTAATTGTAGGCTCCAAAAGCAGAGATGTCACAATCCATGCCCATTTCATTGGATCAGGGACCAGCTATTTTAATCCCAACCTAGTTTCGAGTCTTTGTTTTAGGCACAGTGTTCAGAGCGCCATCCAGTGTCTCCAAGATGCCATTAACGGACATTATTGCCCAGCCGGCTGCAGTGCAGACTTTCTTAGGAGTCTGCAGTGTGGAACTGTGACTGGACTGCAGTCACTTCTTCACACTCCCTGATCTCTTTTACAAACATGGTTCTTTAAAAGAACCAAACATGGCTCATATATGTAGCACCTTAATAAATAAAAGGTGTACTGATAGGATTGAACAGCTTCCCTGAAGATCATGCTCAAAGTACCTGAACACTACTACCCTACAGTGGGTTACAGGGCCGGATCGGACTCCTATATCCAATCCAGTGTTTTCTGCAGATATCTACACAATATCGATCCCCATCAGTTTCATCGTTTTTATCATCTGATATTGTTGCAATACCACACTTGGCATTGGTTAAAGGACTGATTGATCATGGAAAGGCCATGTAAAACACGTGAGCTATTTTCCACAAGGAACGTTACTGAGGGCTAATCGTTGCCTCATACTGAGTGACCGTGCACTTTCCCACAAACTAATCACTATGACAGCAGTAAAACATGTGTCTTGCAAACCTACACGTTGCCTGCCTTTAATGAGAAAAGTGAGTGTACTCTCAGGTAAGCCGCCACCCCAGCTCATGCGCCCTGCGCCAACCCCCCACCTCGAGCCCCAGCTTCCTGTCCGGTTTAACCCAGTGCCGGCTTAACTAGGCCTAGGGTTTCCTGAGCTTTCCGGCAACTTAGCCACTACACAGCCTAAACGAGGGGGTTTCTGGCGGTCATATTTTCACAATCGTCTGCAGGCCTGTGGGTCAAGCCCAAAACACAGCTGCTTCAGTTTACCTCACAGCGGAGGCAGCCAATGGCGAGAGAGCATGATCTCGTGCAGGCGCTATCCAAATAGATTAGCCACAGCAGGGAGGGGAGAGCGGCGTAATTGGCCCAGATTCTGGCATACTTTGGAAGTGAGCTGCCATGGTCTGGAGGATTTCTGAGGGCTGATTTATCGCTCCCTCATATCTGTGCATCTGCAGGCAGGCTGGTCCATGTCGCATGTGCATGTCCAGAGTCTTCTTCAAAAGCCAGCACTGCCAGCATTTTTACTCAAAAAACAACTTATGGTATTTGTCTAGAGATGAAGAGACTTAGCCCAGATTTAGCAATCCCAGTGTGGTTTCACACCATATCACAGTGCATCATATTTGTACTTTTAGCACTTAAATGAAGAGATTCACTATTCCGCTGGACCTTTTTCAGACAAAAATAATAATAAATAAAAAAATATAATTAAAAACCACTCAATGGTTGTGGAATGATGAGGCTGTGGTCACTTTGCTATGGGGGAAGCAGTCAGGCCGATGATAGCATGTAGATGCAGGTACATGTACACCAATAATGGCAGAAAAAGGTGGGGTTTAAGAAATGTGTTTAAAACTGTACAAAAAAAACATCTGTGGTTAAAACAAAGGCTCAAGGTATTACGCAATTTAGAAATTCCAGTCAGATGCTTTCTTTACATCCCTAAAAGAGGACATGTCAGGGCTCCAAATGGCTCAGTGGTCTGTTGCACTACTACTATTACACGGTGGTTGTGACTCCGTAGCCCGAACCATACCGCTTTGCCATCAGCAGCCATAGTCTGAGAGAGCACAACTGGCCGTGACCTCTCCGGGTGGATAGATGGCACTCTCACAGTCCGAAAAGAGATGGTGGGTTGCTACTATAGGACTATAGTGTCTACTACTGTACTGTAGACATGTTAAATTCTTACCCTCCTAGTGTTGGGAGCACTGCTAGTGCTAGGAGGAGCTGGGAATGGGTGGGTTAATTGGCTGTACCAAACTGGGGAGAAAAAGGGGAAACATTTATTCATTTATTTAATTAATTAGCTCAGTATTTACAGTATTTAGACTACAAAAAAAAAAAAAAAAAAAAAAAACCACAAGGTGCAGATTCCCCACACTGTCCATCCCCCCAGCTCTCACAAATAGAAAAATAATGTAAAAAAGAGCCATCACAGGTCTTAACAGCTGAAGAGTTGATGTGCGGTGTGATGTGTGTACATACAGCAACTTGCGTTTCCCCACAGCTGTTGAAAAATAAGATGCTTTCATAGCTGCAGTGCATCAAAATGACAAACGGCTTCTCTTGTTATGAAAGACTTTTCGGTTTGACCAACAGGGCTCACTGTCTGTGGTTTATCTGCACTATGTAAGCTATGGTGGGCTATTAGCCATAAAAGCCATTCATCAGCAAGATAGACATGTGAAGAGGTCAAAGGTGATCCAGACTGAACCGACACCCTCAAGACAAGTGCCCTTCCTCAGCAATCTGGCCAGAACCTTACAGAAGAACCTACTGAGCTTCTTCTTCACATCTCATTTTAAAAGGTTCATTAAGATATATATATATATTTTTTTTTTTTTTCGTTGAGGGATCTCTTCCAGAATTCCAGAGTCCCCCCCCACCCCCCGAGTGTTTAAACTGGCTTGATCATGAATGATCTTCTAGTGCCACAACAGCACAATGTTTCTGGCCAATTTAAGAAACACTTCTACAGAAACAGCAGGAGCTGCAATTGCCCGTTTAGTGGGCTGTTGTTCATAAATCTAAACAGGAATTCTGGGGGCTGATTTGAGGCTTGGTTCACACTGAGCGTAATTGGGGAAAAATGATCAGTTCTTAATGAAATGTTAACCTAACTCTTATTTAGTTGTCCCAGGAGGCCGTAGAGCCCGGTCTTGGCAGAACACCTCATGGCCTTCCAGTTTGTCCCGAAAAGCCCCAGCACGCTCTCAGAACAGGGAGCAAAACCACACGACTGTCTTGCGGTCAGGGCAAAAAGGGCATTTACAAATCATTTCGGGAAAAAAAAGAAAATCACCAGCCCTGGATCTCGCAAGGATCGGAAAGGGTAAAACTGGCAGTATGGTCTGCAGTGAAAACGGAGAAATGCAATTTCTCAGCATTCCTAAGTAAGCTTTTTAAAACTGCCCGAAGTAGCCATAAAGCTGCCTCATGTGTGGTAAACTGTTTTTTCCCCCTCTGTAGACTCCTAGCCTGGATAGAGTGAAACCTGTGATTGACTCTTTCCACAGGGAATTGATTTATTGTGAAGGAGTGAGTCAAAGGCATACAAATAGGTGTACAGCAACTGTTCAGAGCGTATAGAGCTGCACAGCACAATGATATTTCCATACTTCTTCAATACGGAAATCCTCCAACTTTCAATATTTTATTGGCCAACATTGTATTGGGCCGACATTCAGGTAAAAAGGTGCCAAAGAGATATTCAGAGTGATGCGATTGAAGAACCAGTTTGCCTCTAGAATGTTTTTATATATATACACCTGTAAATATTTTTATTGCACAATTGTAAATCCAAGCCAGGAATGACTTGGGAAAATCTGAAGTAGGGCTGGGCAATTAATAATAATAATAATAATAATAATAATGATAAAAAAAATTAAAATAAATAATACAAAATAAATAAACTGATCTTCAGAACCTCTAGTTGATGTAATCAGTCAGCTTTTCATTGAAATTCTGTTACTACCGTCCCCACTGTGTGCGTGTAGACACTGCCCCCCCCCCCCCTAAAAACGTACTAGCATGTGTAGTCACATGACTCCACCCTGTCCAGTCTGGGACATGGAAGCAACATGAAAGTACTGAACGGTTAGATGTCTTTGTTTTCCAGTTATCGCAATCAAGATAAAACGTTCAATTAACCGTGATACTGATTTGAGGTCATATCGTCCAGCAGTAATCTGAAGACCAAAAAAAAATCAAATATCAAACAAACTAGAGCTACACAATGCCACTGGAATCTCATCAGTATCTGCAGATCATTTCACAGGTTTTGATCTATAGTACAGAGAGATGAGATACTTTAACATACATTAAGTATATATACTTTAAGAACACATACATTAGATGACTGCTGCACTAAAATAATAGCCTTTTACTCATTTGACTGGATTTTGATTTGTTCCTATAGTGCAAACTGATTGTGATATTACACTTTTTACTTCTACCATCATGACAACCTTAAAATTGTGTGCATTACAATAAACAATACTTTTCACCGATTGTGTCAGGATAGCATTTTTAGAACCCACCTTTTTCTGCATTTTTTAAAACTAATCCATCGATATAGATTCAGCAGTGCAACCCCATCCATCTGAGATGTTGGTTTAAAGCCACACAACAGTGTAAAACTACACAGGGAGGTCAGGATGGAATAAATCGGGGGTATCTGGCCATCAAAAGAGAGCAGCTTTTAAAGCAATCCTTAAATGCAGCGTGGAACACTTCGAAAAAGCAGTCAAATCAAATTCGGGGAGTCCAAGTCTGCTTTTTCTTACCCAAAGAATTTGATGGGTTCATAAAGTGTTTGAATAATTTCTGGAGATTTATGGGATGTTATGATGTGCACTCAGCCCCGCTGATACGTTTCCAACATTAACATCTCGGAATATTAAACTTGGACGAACAACAGAGCTGACAGGAACAGCCGACTCTCGTATTGTTCAGGAGCTTTAATGAGAAAAGCATGGCCCGGTAGAACATAAAATGTTACGCTCACCTATAAGCTTTAATTATTCAGGTCTTATTCAAGGATTAACCTTGTGCACGCCTTCGAGGACCGTTCACATTTGACACTGAGGGGGGAAAAAATGGAATATTAAAGCACAGGTGGAATTGAATTTCATGTTGCTGCCAGTCATGATAACTTAACGGACGAGAAACGGCCCAGGACACTTCACTGAACAGGGTAAAGACTAGAAGCTGCTTTTAGGGGTTAAACAGTGCAAAATGTGCTGTAATAACTGTAGTAAACGTGCATTCGTCATAAGAAAAACTGGTAGAGGGGAAAATAGTCAGTCATTTTTAATAAGAAAATGGTTGAAAATAACTTTTTTTTTTAGCAGTGTTTGAGTGACAGCTTTGAGTCAACCTCCTTCAGAGAAATCTATGTAAATCAATCAATCGAACTCCAATGAAAACATGCTATGCTGGTCAACCACCTGAACCAGATTGTTTTCCAGTGGATGACCAGCTTTTCAACCAGTGCAGAACCAGCTTAAAACCCCATGTAGAAAAATTTCTTTTCACTTCAGCACTGAAGACTGATTCACACAGTGCATTGCAGACTGCTCCTGTTCTTGCGTTCCTTCAGCCCCACTAGATCAATGTTACACTGGAGAACAGCACAGTTCCAGCCACAGGCCTTCATTTTCACTTTAAAACGCTCAGCGTCTGCACAATAAGTCACTCATGAGGAGACAGTGAACTAACTTAGCAGAACAATGTGTTAAAGTAGTTAACACATCCCTCCAACACTTACACACAGGAGTGCGAAAACCCAGCAGAAATCATGCCTTCTTCTCCAAGACGGCCAAAAGAAGGGTGTATGTGTATTTTCTTATGGGCCTTTCCTTACCTGCCACATTCACCCTACACTGACCTACAATGTGCCAAAATAACAGAACTTCTACACTCAGACTCCAGCAGCTCATATCATTGAATACATTAGAATATAAAAGGCAAAAACTGATCCCACATCAGCACACTCCGTCTATACAGCTAAACCAACACAGCCCACTTTCCTGAGCAAAACCGAGTCTAAAGAAGCGAAGTCTACTCAGGGTTGTTCCTCCAGATGGAAGAAGTGTGGACGTCCTGCCGGTGTAGATGATGGGAGCCGAGTTTACAGTCAGTCTGGCCATTGATGAGTGTCCGGGAGCATGAAGCAGCGCCGGTGTGTATGGCAGCCATTTCAGCCTTCACTAAAGCTCAACGATCCTTACACAGCCCCACTGGCACTCACCCACACCTTGGCACCGTCGGCCCGGCCCACGCCGCCAACAGCAACAAACCTTTCCGCATGTGTCACTATTTTTATTACCAGCCTCTCCCTGTGTATTTCCTCAATCCAGTAAAACCTTAGACGGTTTCTTTCCCTTCTGCCATAACTTTGTATTAGTGCTTAAAGGAAAAGTTGGGCTCAAAATAACTAATAGATTTTCCACTTACCTTAGTTGACCAGCCAAGAATGGCTTGTGGGGTTCAGACGCTGTAGAACATGCAAATTTGTTTAGTTTTGAACCAATTTCTCCCTTAATTTAGTCAGTCAATCATCGCTCCACCATAGATTAGGCTAGATTAGACAGTCGCTCCACTCTGGATAGTCCAGTTGGGAGGTGGAATTTGCACTTCGAGCCCCCCTCAAAAAAAGGACTTGCATGCATTTCTGGACATTTGAGATCTCCAAAAGCATCACTGTAAGTGAAAGAAGCATGTTGACCGTCACTGTTTATTAATATTACAGGATTTCACACAAGTATGGCTCATAATGCAGCGTTCCACAGTTCTCCTGAGTGTTTGCCTGCCAGTTTTCCAAAGTTACATAGTTAAAGTTCGTGCAATTGCTGGCGTGCTGAGCGCAGAGAGGTCAGTTCAGCAAAAACATGATTTTGAAGCTGTTATTTTTTAGCTGAAAATGTTACATAAATGTTGCTTTAAGGTGCATGTGCTACATAATGCTGCTTAAATAAATAAAGAAAATTATACACTCTAGGTTCAAAGATTCCACTGGTACCAGTGAAATGTCAACTCCAGGTATCAAATACACTGTTTGCAATCAAACAAGCAGCCACTGTAGTTAACTGTAGGCAACTGCAATCTCCCCCACAACTGAAACCACATCAGAATACCCAACAGGCACATAGTCCAGTGCATTAAGGGCATGGCAGAAACAGCACATCTAAAACAACTGCATGACAAAAGCTTCCCAACAAGACAAGCGGGACATTTAGGGCTACACCACTCACTGCACAAAGAGAACGAGATCAGGCTTAATCCCCCCGGAGGGAAACAGTGGAAGAGCCACTTGGTGGACACAATAGAGGGGGATTGGGTATCTCCAGAGGCAAAGCGAGAGACTGAGGAACAATCGACTTGGACGTGCTGATAATGGGCCTCTTCAGTCACCAGCTCTGTCCCACAGATTATAGAACAAGGGGATACCTTTAAGCATCCTGACATGTTTAAGTATCCCCTTGGCATTGGCTCTGTAGCTCGATCCACAGCGGGTCAAGCGCCAGCTCAGTAGCCAGAATGCAGAATGAATATGGTAGCTTCACAAAGGCAGAAGTGAAACTGGCAAATTAGGGGTCTGTATTCCAGAAAAGGAAGCAATTTCCTTTTAGATAAAAGTTGATGAAATATGCAAACTACACTGGAAAAAAAACGAAGTTTCCCACTGTTTTAGTGACGTCACAAATAATTCACAAATGTCCACTATTTAGCTGACCGCAGTCTAACTCTGCCCGTTAACACAGTTATATGGGGTGTTTCAGCCTGGACCGGTTTGAATTAAGCACAATAGAGGGCAGCGAATGAGAACAGGGGTAATTTACCTATTCATCAAAGTCTTAAAGGGACAGTAACACACACAAAAAAAACTGGAAACTGGTAATGTAAAATCCTGACCATGAATCCTGACCATGTTTACTGTGCAAATCTACACAAATCTCATGTGAACCAAACACGGGTATATAGTAAGTACAGGACAGCTTACATGAGGTGGGGTCAGATACATGGTTTTAGTCCTGCATTTGATAGAAACTTGATCAGTGTTCCAGCTTCGGTTTGAGTCAGCATCTTACATGGTGGCAAACTGTGTATATATCAACAGTAATTATGAGCTGATTCACAAAGCAACACAGCTAATCAGCTAATGTCCAGTCACACTGATTAGTTTGAGGTGTAAAAGTTGCTTATAATGAACAAAAAAGGGTAAATTTTAAATAGCCGCCATTAATAGGGCTGGTTAAAGGGACAGCACTTATCATTGTTGTTAATAATTACATTCCAGGATGCTTTTTGTGAGTATACGGTGGATATCAGCACTTCTAGAATATATTTTTGGCCCAGTCCAAATGACCTCATTTTTGTACATGGTCACATTTTTTCATATTGCGATATTACATTTATGCCACCAATACCTGCTAACATGGCAATTAGTCAACAGGTAAAGTGTCATGATGGTGAAAGACTTAACAACCAAGCCAATAAATTTTTCCACAGTTCTCCTGAGTGTTTGCCTGCCAGTTTTCCAAAGTTACATAGTTAAAGTTCGTGCAATTGCTGGCGTGCTGAGCGCAGAGAGGTCAGTTCAGCAAAAACATGATTTTGAAGCTGTTATTTTTTAGCTGAAAATGTTACATAAATGTTGCTTTAAGGTGCATGTGCTACATAAGGTGCATGTGCTACATAAAACGAAAAATTGTGTGTCAAGGTTCAAACCTTGATAATCTATCATTAAACTACAGAAGAGCAGAATGTTTAGGTGATGCTGGACATCTAAAGTATCTGCCCTGTATTCATTTCACTCCATTCGTCCCTGGTCTGCACTACTGGAATTAAGAGCAGTGAGGAAACCGAATACTGGTCTGTCCAGAAAGGCCCTGTAGAGGCCTGCTCCTCAGGGGGGGTGGGGGTTGGGGTGCAGCTCCACTTGCCCCAAGTGTGGAGCACAGCTTTCTGTTAACACCCTGCAGCATGAAAAGCCCAGTCAGACTGCCTGTAGAGAGAGAGAACTCAGTGCGGCGCCTGGAAAAGCACTCAAAAGATCCACAATCCCGTTATCCCGACTGCTTTTCCAAGGAAAAGATGCGGCTCAGGCTCGGAACGCTGCGGCCACCGTCAGTTTAATCGGAGAGGTTAGACGCATGGTGGCTAGGGATCAGCTCCTGCTGACATTCACAGCTCTGTTTTTCAAAGGGCCTAAAACCCCAGGAGTTCCCCATGCGCTAGCTCTCCATTTCCCCTCCTCATCCACAGGCATCACACAGTTCCACTGAAACGGGATACTTTCACTGTGTTGTATGAGCCAGATGATTAAATTGCCCTCAACTGCCTATTATTTTCTTTTGCTGAGCGAAAGAAAGAAAAATCGATGCAGACACCGTCCTGCGCGTTCAAGGAAGCTTGGCCTGCGTGCGGTTTGGACAGGTGGATAAGGAACACAAGCACGGTGGCAGAGAGCGCCAAATCAAGCTGGAACACGAGCTTGAGGACACCACGAGAGGAGAGACAGAGAAACAGAAAGAAAGGAGGAAGAGTTAATGAGGCCTTACTCAGCCCCGACTCTACACTAATGGTTTTACTGAAGAGCAGTAGAGCAGTCAGGCTGTACATCGGCACTCATGCAGGCCTGTAATTTCCTTCACTGAGTCACGGTCTACCCCTAATAAAGAGGAGCCGTGCTGCACAACCAAAGGACTCGGTGTTGACTGGGAGCTCTATTGTAGTCGTCTGAACGGGACGATTAAGTGATGATTCAGGTGCAGAAGCAAAAGAAACAACAACAAAAAAAAAAAATCAAAATCAAAAGGCAGGCGGACACTCAGCCCCTCAGGGTGCACCTGCTTACACTCTTACTTGATATTACAGGGCTGCTGCTGGGGCGGTCCCCAGGGCCAGTGTTGTGTGTTTTATGCAGTAGTTGGACACGGTTTAATGGTAAAGTTAATGCCAAGCTCAAAAACCATAATAATTAATTTAATAATTTAACTTGTAACTGACACAGTCAAGACCAGAACAGGCTATTGGAGCCTCAAAATAAAATAATTACAATAAATAACTGGGCAAAATGAGCACCTATTCACCTATAACATTTCCACAGGTGATGCTTAAACCACTGGGATGGTTCACATCTGTACAAACATGTCTATACAAGCACTGAGGGGTAGAACTACACCAACTGTTCAGGAGAGAACACAGCCCTCCACACACACACACACACACACACACACACACACACACACACACACACACACACACACACACACACACACACACACACACACACACACACACAGGACCATAACTGGCCCATTTTTCCAAACCGCTCGAAGGCGCTTCAAAGGACCTGCTTGCTCCCACAGCTTGTTTTTCCGGATTGCAAATCCTGGACGAGATTAAGGGCTCCAAACGCTACCTCAACTAAACAAACACAGCAACAGAGTCAGGACCACGGACACGGTTTCTGTTGATTAGAAATAAATGGCCATCAGCTGTTTGGAATTACAGCTTCATAAAGAACACCAAAAACACCAAAAATCAACTGTGTGACATGAAATACATCACCCTCAGCAAGTCGAGATTAAAAATAAATAAATAAATGAAAAAAGCTGGAATTAAACGGGTAAAACCTTGGCAGTCTGAAATCCAGCTGAAAGGCTCGCTTTAAACATGGTTGCCCTCGAAGACTTCATCATCTGGCTTCTATTAATTGGCCAAGGTCGGGGCTTCCTACACAACACGCGCATTTGCGAGGGTTCATGTGAAATCTGATCGAGCTGAGGTGGAAAAGGCAGCTTATGGGGCTAGTCTAGGAAAACAGAAGGAGCCACTACTGACTGCTGACCAGTGATCTGTGTCCAGAACTGAAATTCCATCCTGGGAATCTGGCAGGAAATTATGGAAAGATGTGAGAATGCGTTTAAGAGTGTGTGGTGGGAGTCAGTCGGGCTCGGCTTGAAATCGCGGGGGGCTGTAAACATCATGACATCAGATGTGGACGAAGGAGAGAGAGAAAAAGGAAAGCAAGAGAGAAAGAAGAAAAAAAGAAAGAAGAGTAAAGTCAGATATCCAGCCAGCCTGAGAACGAGTGAGGAAAAAAAATAACCATGAGCAAGTACACTCAAAACATAAGCCATGAATGATTGCAGAGTAATTAAAAGCAGACGCCACAGAGGAGTTTCTACTCCACTGATCGGCCCCAGTTTCCGCCCTTTGTTTGAAGCGAGTTCCTCAAAATGCACTTTCAACAAGTCCAAAACCAACCTTTTAATTACTATCCAAAATGACCCGAGCTTCTCCTGCTTTATGTTGGAGCAACTGTCCCCATCATTGCTGTGAGGATTTCATTCTATTCAGATACAAGAGTGTCCGTGAGGTCAGGATGGTGGATGACCCCAAAAGTATCAAGAGGACACAGTTCTTCCACTGCTCCACAGCTCAATGCTGGGGGGCTTTATACTCTAGCCCACACCTGGCATTAGGCACTGGGCCAATTGGTTCATCTTCATCAGCTCTGGAGAGTCCTATTCTATTGGCAGTACTTCTCTAGAGTATTAAGCTGATCCAGTGAGTTTCTCTGGAATGGAAAGAGTCACTCAGTCTAAATGTTTTTTTTTTCTTTACAAAGGCAGCCAGATACGATGACCCAACCCATAGATTCCCATCAATAAGAGAACATTTTTCTTCGACAAAAAAAAAAATGGACACCCATATATGGAAAATCCTAGTATCTGCATCCCAGACCCAGATTAAAGCTAAACCTAGAATTAAATAAATAAATAAAATCCAGTGTTTGTTCACTACAGACACTGCAATTTATTCCAAGCCTAGGCTTAATCAGTGGTTCACTGAACACTTGGTATCGGCCTTGGAATCAAAACTCTGGTATTGCAATTAGTTTTATACCCACAACACCAACAGAGGTTTTAATTGGAACCCTGCTGAACTCAGTAATGTTGTGGTGTACATAAATGACACAAATTGTAGGGATAAGGGTAATCGTATACCATCACACACACACACACACACACACACACACACACACACACACACAAAACAGCATTCGGACTATCCAAGCCTCTCGCACCCCCCCAAACATCTGAACACGACCCACACTTTCTGATCACGGAACACAGCCATCAGCGTCTCAATTACTGTCGTCTTGATAGTACCAGTATGTCTGTCAGACCTGGGCTTTGGCTGCAACACTGAGCCGTTTTATCTGCTGGGAGATGTTATCAGCCGTCTGCATGCTAATGGTATTTTCACCCAAAGCAAGCAAGCAAGCAAGCAAGCAAGCAAGCAAGCAAGCAAGCAAGCACCCCCCCCCCCCCCCCCCCAAAAAAAAAAAAAAAAACAGATGCCATCTCCCACCAGAAACAGGGATAACCCTCATCGTCAAGGTGGCTTACCAACGGTAATTTCATCCCAATGACTGAGTTAAAACAACAGTGTCCAACTCGTAAATACGGGGCTCTGCCTTGAAGCCGGAGCCAAAAAGGCCCAAGGTAAAACGTAAAATAAAGAGGGGGAGAAGAGTTACAGGACAGAAAGATGACTAAACTGAGGAGTAATGCTGAACAAATGCTATAAAAAATTATAATAATAAAATAAAGCACACCAGCAAAAAACAATAAAATATACAGCTATAAATATCTGCCAAATTTCACTACATGACTTATGTAGGTTTTGCTGAAACAGTACAGCTGGTTGATTTACAACTCCATCAACAAAAGGCTAGCTTAGCCTATCTGACAAAGCATAGAACATCAAAAGCCGTTCCAGCGGTGTACTCCGAGCCGCGAGCTGTGCAATTTTCTTCTGCATTCCACCTCAGGCTTCACCAAACTATGATTAGCAAAGCATCTGTGTGCTAACAACACACTTCGTTTGAGAGCTCGTTAAACCTCCGCTATGTGCATGTCATTTCCGGCGAACGCTGTTTAAACTACTCTGGGAGGGAAGTTTGCAGGAGCGGTTTGCTCTGAAGCAAAATATGAAATACTGTTAACTAGAGCTTCTGAAACACAGTGGTGGTTTTAAACTTCACGAAAGGGAGAAAAATGACATGCTCCTGTTGG
Source organism: Salminus brasiliensis (assembly GCF_030463535.1). Classification (NCBI taxonomy): domain Eukaryota; kingdom Metazoa; phylum Chordata; class Actinopteri; order Characiformes; family Bryconidae; genus Salminus; species Salminus brasiliensis. The sequence continues at coordinate 27,646,405 of NC_132893.1, forward strand.
CTGTAATTAAGGGCACTTCTCTAGAAAGCGGAAATGTGGGTCACTCTCCTTTGCTAAATCTGTTGACATCAAAAGGACAAGAAGCAAACATGCATGTGTTCAGATCCAGAGCCATTTGTTCTAATTAACTTCGAGAGGAAGTAGAAAAGAGCCCAAGGCACCAGGAGAAGGCATACACCACGCACAAAGCAAGGCTGCTCATGCTGACTGCAGTTACACACTTGGGGAAGTATGCGGCATCCAACATAAGACAGTGTCCTGCGTTTGTTTATGGGCTAAATTAACAGCAGACTGCAGAACATTGCCTAATGGCTCATTAGAGGGCCGAGCAGCTCAAACGGCACCTCAAAACATCTCCACACCACATGTGGAAAATGGGAAATGGATGGATGGAAATGGCATTCGAATTGATTATATAAAAAAATAAAATAAAAACAAATAAAACAGTGCCATGTGCTTTCTTTGCCACATATAAAATCAGTTTACATTCCTTAAATGCCTAAACATCGGGATGCAGAAGCACAAAGCACCACAAAAAATCTGGAGTGTGTATAATTATACAGTAAAGAACAAAATGGAGAAAATAAATAAATAAATAAATAAAAGAATATGAGCCACTTTGACAAGGGGCAAATTTTTATGGCTAGGCAAGCATCTGGGTCAGACCATCTCCAAAACGTCGACAGGGTCAGGGTCATGGGCACCTATTGGCTCATTAACACAATACTCAGAGCCCCCCTCCTCAATTCACAGGGCTTAAAGGATCTGCTGCCAACGCCTTGGTGCCAGATACCATAGGACGCCTTTAGGAGGAGTCTTTTGGAGTCAACTCAAATTTAGGCAGATCATTGTACCTAAGCAAATATGCACATGGGCCCACCGTTGCCCTATTGGTGCATTCCTAGATATGTTGGCACATAAACTTCACCATTCCCAGTCTACAAAATCGACTGTATTGAGATTTGGCTGTAAAACATGAGAAAAAAAAGAGGATTCCCGTTACCCCAGCTCTTACAGACGAACATATTTCAAATCCCGAGATCACATACACACAACTATTCACAAACATTGCATTACTCCTTCAACTCCGTTCATAAACGAATAAAGGATCACTACACAGCGAGCCATCAACAATATCTTAAGACGTGTTGAGACATTACAATAGCATTTAAAAGTTCACGTCGAGTTCAGCAGAAACAAACCATAGCCGTCCCCATGTGTAACGGCACGGCCGCGAAAGCTAAACAAAAAATATTTCATCCCCTTCTGTCAGTGCTGAACGTAGTCGGAGGCCAGTCCGAGCACATTCCTCGCCGAGAGCAGGGAGTCCAAAAACTCACTCTTCAGTTATCACTTTCTTCAGTGTTTACTAACCCCCCAACTCTGATCTGCCCCATGCCTCCTGGGCCCGAGCACCAGTCCTCAGTACCTTTCCGATGGAATACCACGTTCCCCCTCAAGTGAACACCTGGCCCTTTGAGGGCTCAGCCTGGTGTGGACAGATGCATGATGGACGCACATAAAAGACCCTCTGTGCACCATCTGCCTCTGGCTGATGTCCAGGAGTTGCTTCACGTCAACAGCCACAGCACTTGATCCTCTACACCAGGGGTGCTCTCAACCACCTTGAAGAGCTCCAACATTCAGAAGCTTCTAAAGGTCTTCAGTACCTGGATCAGGTGGGTTAGTTAGAGCTAAACTCTGCAGGGGGTAAGATCTTCAGGATTAGGTGTGGTTTGGACAGTGTTCGGTACATTTATAGCCCTAATTAAAGCATGGAGCTGGGTCTGGTTGCGGTTTAGCAGGTCACCCACAGTTCTGTCATAAGCACAGAATCCCAGGGCATCCTTAAACCTGAAAAGTTCCTTCGACACCGTGCCAGATTTGTAAACGCGACACTTTTAGAACCACTATTGTATCCCTATAAATAGAGAGGGGGGTGGGGGGGTGGAGAGAACATTCATTGGTTAAATATCATTTTTCCCCACCCAATAGTGCACCATGGGGTCATCCCAAAAATCTGAAGACCTTCATATATTTATTTTTTTAACTCTTAACTGATATGACATCATGCTCAATATGACCAAATGTGGACTAACAAGGCCACAAATAATAAATTAATAAAAAAAAAATCTGTTTAACATTAGTGTGTCCCAATTCAGGGGCTGCATTCTTTGAAGGCTGCATACGAATGCCGATCGAGTCACATTTCAAAGGCTCCTTCATATATGGCCGAGAAGCACATCCTTTTCTTCCATGTCAATGGGTGGACCATTCACCAGCCAACATATCCCGAGATTCTTTGTGTGCCAATGGCAGCCCTCAAGGTTGCTATGGGACAGGAGTGGCATTTAGTGACAAAAGAGGTGCTGTGAGACAAACAGGAAAAGCATCATAGAGCAGACAGCCATATTTCAGCTCGGCCTTCACAGGCTACACAGCCTTCAAAGTCTAGGCCTTCGTATAGCACGTCCTTCACATGGCCCAGCCCCTGAACTGGGGCGCAGCTATTGCAGCTATGGTCACTTCCGACTTACTCCTGATTCCTATTTCTGAGTTGAGGCACCAAGACAGGGAAAAAGAAGAGGTTTCATGAACTCTCTCACACAAGCACTCGCTATAGAAATGCTAGTTTTTCATGAAAATGTAAAGTTGTCTCAAAATCCGGGGGGCTCAACTCCAAAGCCTCTTGAGATTTCTCATTACGGGGCAGTGATTTTTCCCAGCCGCTGTGTACATTTGCATTCCAGCTGAAGTGAAGCAAGGAATGCAACTGCATACAAACTGACCACTCATCACTGTCCTTCGTCATTTTATTATAAAGATAAGCCTTAAACAATTTATAAGCAGAAACTCGAGGGCCTGAGAAATCACAAAGCATTGGGAGTATCCGAGCGAGCGCTGACGCCCGTTTTTCATATTGCTAACGTTATAAACCAGCGAACTGCTGCCAAAAAGACCTCGTGAAGCATATCTTCAGATCAAAGTCATCGATCAAGCGCAGTCACTTCCCTTTCATGTGTTTAACAATCTGGGTCAAGTAGACGTTTCTTCCTTGCACAACTTTTAGAAGTCCGGCTTGTCCTAAAATTACTTGCCTTTATCCTCATTTGCAAGTTACGCCCATAGAGCACTTTTTTTAAGCTCACCATTCTATACCATTTGCCTTGCCATGGAAAAGATTACGGACTTCCACATATACACAGAGACGCACACACCCCAATCCCATGACGTTACACCCACAGTCCTTTTGATTAGCATCTTACAAGGCCTTGGATTAAAGACAAACATTTTTTTTAAAGGAGTCTGAAAATACACCAGCTAAATAATTGGTCGTTTCTTCAGCGGAACACCTCGCATGGTATTTATGGACATGCACGACTGGTTTTCTGGCCCTTTTGCCCAGCAGGATGTTTGCTGTTGCACTTGAAGCAATTTAAGTGTCTTTGTAATGAGTTCTATAGGCCACCGAGCTGCACAGGAGCAAACCTGCATCAACATACAGGCCCAGGTTTTACACACCCAAACTGATTCTACCAAAATTCGACTGAACTCCAAATGTGTTGTTTAACAGCCCTAAGGAACCCTCTCCACCTCCCAAAAGAGATCAGGGCGAAGTTCTAAACTGAGGAGCAGGCGTTCAAAGCCAGCAAGCCATCACGCCAAATATTTCTCAATCATTAACAGAGAAAATGAGGCCAAAAAAGTGACGCTCGAGATTGCGAGCAAATGTGATTTTGTTTTCTGATTTCTTGCTGAAGTATTGGAATAATAATCATCATAAATTATGTTGGATCGAGGTCGAGTTTCCATTTTCAACCACAAACGAACAAATCCAAGTGAGAGGCATTACTGTAATCCAGCTCTTACCAAGAAAAATAGCCCTCTACAAACTCAAGATACAGAAATGTCCTGAAACGCACAGATTTGGAAGAGCAGCAAGTTTTCTTCTAAAGTACATCACAATCGCAATCGGTTCAGAAAAGCCAGGCTGAAGAGCTTTCTAAGAACCAGCATTCTTAGAAATGCAGTTTGCATGGGTTTATTTTCCAACCTCTCTCGGTCACATGGGCCATGATCAGACTGCAGGCAAATCCGATTGGTTTCTTAACTACCCGTGGTGCTGTGCTTGGACCCCTGCACGTCCATCACTAGAGTATTTGACGTGGTTGTCTTTGGTCACGCTGTGAGTGATGCAAACAACACACTGAACTGTCTTTTTGACTGGCCAGAGCGTGCAGACAGAGACGCGTCTGAACACATTTGTAATGGTATTTCAGACCAACTCCAAAGTGTCTGTTTGCAGTCCAGACTACCAACAAAAAAAATCAATCTGGATAAAATCAAGATGCCAAAAATTGGATTTGGGCTGGCAGTCTGAACACCGCTTAGAAAGAACCTTTTTCTTACTGTGCCTTTAAGACTGATGTGTAAATGAGCTCTGTTCCAATTGACCACCCTGTACTGTCATTGATTCAAAATGCAGTCCATACTGAAACACTCCTAATTACTTTAATTTGAGTGGGTGTGCTATACTTGGTGACAACACAGGATGAAAGGATAAATTCTTAACAGCCTGTTTTTGAAGCTTAGTTTTCATATATTGGCCGTTTTAAAACTATTAAACCGTTAATGTTTACATTTCATACATTATTTTTTTAATCTGAGGAAAGTTTGATTTTCTATGATACTGGCCCTTTAAATACAACAACAACAAATAATAAAAATAATAATAATAATAATACTAATAACAAATTCTCATCACATTAGTAGTCTATGGCACCAGGGATGGATGCAGGATTCAACAGAATTTTCTAATAGAAGGCAACTCCATTAACTTCACAACTCATTTGTGCAGAACACACGCTTCTTCTGATGGGACTTTTAGTAACAAAAAAAAGGATGAAAACCCTACTGGATCAGCTCCACACACAGTCCAGGAGACCACTCAGCTACTGGTCGTCTAAATGGGGAAACAATCAATCTACCACAACCATAAGTCTCCATAAGACACCTTGTTTACAGTATCTCAGTTTAAATGAAAGCTCATCATTAGTCTTCCACACACCCTACAGCAACTCATGACATGCCTCTGTGTGTGTGTCTCTGTGAAAATCAGTCTGGCTCATGTTGGAGAATCCTCGCCCTGCGCCTGTCAGAGGTCCATTACTAGTGGACTGATGTGGGTTACTTCTGCTGTCGTCACATTCATCACCCGCTCAGCGTCAAAAGTATGATAACCTCCAACCGTCTCCATTACAGCTACACTAAAGTATGGCATTCACTCCAGCGCTGACATCTGTTGCCATCACGGTACTCCCCCACAAAAAGGCTGTACTTTGGCACCCCACTAAGGAAAATGACAGGCTTTTACGAACTTAAAAACATTAGGTCTATTCCTTTAAGTAAAACTATGATATAATTGGGGCACTTCTTACATATTTAACTCCTAATTATATAAACAATTTTTTGATGAGATCTATATACTCACCCCCCCCCCCCCCAAAAAAAAAAAACAACCCTTGACATGTGCTTCTCAGGACTGTGGATTACTCAGCTTTTAAAGCCAGTTTCTAGTTTATGGTTCATTTCTAAGCACACATCCCCTCCAAGACGGGTGAGGTATAAATCCCAGTCAGAAAACACACCCCAAAGCCATAAAAGCCTTTTGGGTTGGCTGAAGGGGCTCCTGATGGAAGCGCAACGTAAAGTTTGAGAGGTTTTATAAGGGGAGGAAAAAAAACGTCTAAAATAAATACATAAATAAATAAATAATATATATAAAAATATGCTCACTGTTGATTCAGGTTGATCCCTGGCTCTGCTCACTTCTGAAGGCTTTAGGGAGTTTATTCGTGGGCTAGTGTTGGGTGGCCCTTGGAAAAATGTCACTTTATGGGTTTAACATGGAGTCTGGATGAATTGGGGTCCTTAAACTGTCAGAGGGAATCTTAAAGAGCTGGAGTCAGCAGAAATTCTACAGACTTAAGTCATCCAACAACAGACCATGTAGGGGAAGAAAAAAAACAGAAGAGAGCTAAGAAGAGGAAAAACCCCAACTCACTACGCTAAAACATGTCTGGCACACTCCCTCCCAGCTGTCAGTCACTCTGTTAAATATACGCCTGACATAAAACGTGAGGTGTCATAAACACCAGTGATGGACACAAATGTGTATAGTTTCAGAAAGCTGCAGAGTGAAAAGGGAGGACTGGACCTTGGTGCAGAATCAAGTTCTGTGGAGAAGGTCCAGGAAAGTTCTTCCTTTAAGAGTTCTTCTCTCTTAAAGGAAAATGTATGATGTGTTGGTTCATTCGTCACGATCAAGACTCTGCAAGACAGGGCAAGCAAACCAAAGCAGGTCAGAGGCCAGGCTCTTCTCCTGGGCAACAAAGCGGCCTCCAGTTCATCCCCTTTCCCTTGCCTGGCCTCGCCTCTTCATTAAGGCCTCTTTCAGCGCTCTCCACATGTGGCATGGTGTGCTGTTGAGATCTCATTTCCACCAGGGACCTCGGCGTGGTGCAGGACATTTCTTCACCAACCTCAGGTATGGCTTAGAGACACTCTCGCTGCCAACCTTGGCGCGCCGATGCTCCAAAGTTGCCTTGTTTTGATTAGAGATTCTTTGGTTCAGTCCCAGAGCTTAATAACGCTAGAAAAACAGATTTCCATTTCATACACAACCGCTGACCACAACCCTCTTAACTACGGCCGTCTGAAGGCCTACTGCTTGGAAATCAAGGCATGCCTTTCATCATCCTGACATCTCTTTCCACGGAAAGCTCCAGGAGCTTTATTAGCAACATAACCTGTAGTGATCAATGGGTGCTACTGTAAGAATCCAGGCAGGCACTGTTACACTCACACAACTCTCATCAATGAAATGTGGCTGTAGTAGGAAGAGACTGTGCGACTGGAGAAGGGGAAGGAGAAGTGGAGTTCTGGCAGCTGCCTCTTTAAGGCAGAAGGATGAATAGAGGTTGGATTGAGAGACACAATATACGGACAAAAGTATTTGGACATTGGCTCATTTCTTCCCAAAGCAAGGACATCAGGAGAGAATTCAGACATATTTTGGATGCAACTGTCTCTACTGTCCAGGGAAGGCTTTCTACTAGATTCGGAAACATTGCTGCAAGGATCTGATCTCACTTGGCAACAAGAGCGTTAGCAAGGTGATCACCATCCCACCTCATCCCAAACTCCAACTTCCCTCAAAAGTATGGGATGGTTAGCAATCATTCCAGAGAACACAGTCCCAGTGCTCCACAGCTCATTGCCAGGGGGGAGGCTACATACCCCTCTACACACCCCTCTGGGCCCAGGCTTCAAAATTTGGCACTACTAGTGCACTCTCTCCAACTTTAGCCCACGCTGTGTGCACATCACTTCTGGTGCAGTTGTCTCATTTGTCACCAGCTTGTAATTGCGTTCAAACAGAGAACAAAGGCATGTTTAATGCCCCTCCTGACCCGCTCATTTCCACCAACCCGGCTCCTCTCGTGGGCGGCTTTGATATCGAATCTCTTAATGATGTGATACGCCCAAGCACCAATCATATCATTTCATATCATTCAGGCTGCCAGACATTCTTAACATGCATCTCTCGATGAGGCCATTCCCATGGCTAAACGACTCTATGCAACAAGTCTTAAAAAGGATCAACTGCCCTTTCCATGCCTTTCTGCTGCAAAGCCTCGGCCGTGGCCCAGGGCATCCGGCGCTTTGAAGATTTCCCACATGCCCTGGTTAACACTGGATTAACGGAGTGAACTCTGGCTAACTCTTCAACCATGTCCACTTCTTCAATGTATGCTTCAGTTCACAGGTCAAATTGAGCTACAGAGCTACAGATGGGTGGGGAGGCGGTTGGGGGTTCATTTTTTTTTTTTTAAATAAGGGATAACCTCTCCTTTTTCTTTTTTGTCCCATCAATCCAAAGGTCAGGTGACAACTTACCCCTTCATAAATCAGGCCAATATGGTCCTCTTTGTTGGCCATGCCTTGGGCCAGCCAGGACCTGTTTTTTTCCCCCCCTACACCAGTGTTGGCTAGTGGACGGGGGGTTCATATGTACTGGAAATATCCCCCAGATGTGCTCCTCCAGACCCCAGCAGATCTGTTATTAAACTAATTTGATTTGTTAGCTACGTTAAGCAAGGAGAACCTGTTCGGAAGTGAACGCCGCAACGGGAAACGCGACATCCATCACTCTGACTAGCTGTTATTGTTAAAATTGGCTTTGCTGAATTAGCGTTGGGCATGTCGGGAAATTGGAAAGTCATGGTTGTGCACTTCCAACGTCACACTTACGGGCGCAGCCACTGTTTTACTACAGCAAGTCTTCATTTAAGCAAATCTTCATTTCATGGAGCAGGATATCTGAATATCTGTGGATAATTGCTTACAAAATGCATTAGCCAGCTGTTCAGAAGCGGGCTTCTTTCTAGCTATGGGCCTTTTATAGGTTACGTGTTTGAGTAGACTGAGCATTATGGCTTAGTTTTAGTTGCTAATCTTGAGTAAAAAGCTTTAATTAAAGCTTTAAATAAAAATATCAAGTATATGAACTCTAATTTCAGTGTCAGTATCCACAACATTGGGTCACCCTATAGAAATGTTTGGCTAATGTCTCTCTGCAATGCTAATCCAGGTAGATGTAGTTCTGACTGGTACAGTCTGCTTCTAGATGCCAATCTAGAGTAAAGAGCTTATATTAAAGCTTATAGTAAAAAATATTAAGTATATGAACACTGATAATTTCAGTGTCAGTATCCACAACACTGTATCACCCTATAGAAATGTTAGCTATTTGGCTAATGTCTCTCTGTGATGCTAATCCAGGTAGATGTTGTCCTAAAAGTTCAACATTCTACTTTCAGATGCTCATATTAAGTTATCTATCAATCAAAACAGTAAAGTGCACATCTGAAGTATCTGAATGCTGATAATTACAGTTTCAGAACTGGAAAAGAAGCGATAATCCTGTACCATCATTGGAACACTATAGAAACGTTAGCTTGCTAGCTAGCTAAATGGCTAATGCTCCTCTGTAATTTCAATGCAGGTAGATGTGGATGTTTTAATTGCTAAACTTGAGTAAAGAGCTTTAATGAAAGCTTCAAGTAAAAGATATTGGTATATAAACGTTGATAATTTTATCAACAACATTGTCACCCTATTTAATAAATGTTAGCTAGCTAGTTAGCTAAACGGCTAATGTTTCTCTGTAACGCTAATCCAGTTCTAACTTGTACATTCTGCTTTAAAATATGCTTATATTAAGAGAACAGCTTAATTTAAAACCCTAAATTGTCGTTTTTAAGTTAACAAAAGCAGAAAAATTACAATAAAAAGGTTTAGTATCTGTATAAGGAAAGAACCGCTAGCTAATAAGCCATCAACACTAGGTAGGCAACCTAGCTAGGTAGTGCTGGCTGTGCTGAAGATTTCTCTGTGAAGCTAATAGATGTAGATTTAACCTTTTAGACTTTTTAGGTCAAAAATATGAAAATAATAATGCTAATAATAAATGTAGTTAAATATTGTAAACATTAGCATTGCCCCACAATTCCCATATTGCCCCATCCCTCGTTTGAGCTTTGCCGTCCGCCAGCCTCCAGTCACCTCTGCTGAACGTAGATATCTAGCTATTTTCCACGAAAGGAACAAGCCGGAGAACAAAACGGCCCTCAAACTAGGTAAAAGAAAGACGTCCCGCTAAAGAGGGGAGGACTTCAAGTAAAATGGAGCATTCATTCGGAGAAATCCACCCCTCCTTCTAGCAAAGCCCCCTTTGTTTGGCTCTAAAACAATTGCCTGTGGGTTCAAGTCCTGTTATTAGCAGGGGAGCCGATTAGCATGTCAATGGGTCTGCTTGAATATCCCTACACCTTTCTGACGGGGGGCGAGCAGTGGGCACCAAAAGAGCTCAACCTCCTGTGGTCAGCCACAAAGTCACCCCCCATGGTCCTTTAACTCCATGCAATGATCTGGCCGTGCTCCATTCATGACTGAGACGTTCACGCATGTATTTATCTGAACACACACACACACACACACACACACACACACACACACACACACACCCCAGCAGCAGCAGCAGCTTAACAGCGCACCCAAAGGCCCGTGTGGCAACATTGCAGGGGTTTTGTTTGTAGGCTTAGTGCCAGACTGCTAGACTTTGTTAACCAGGTGAGCCATTTCACTGCACCGTGCCAAAGCTTTCAGGTGCAAGACAAGCGCCAACTATTCAGCTCTACAGGAGAGGGGTGATAAAAGGGTTAGGGGTCAACTTGTACCCCCCCCCCCCCCTCTCCCCCCTCTCCCAAAACCCACCCGCCGTCCCAAACACACTTAACCTCAAACCAAATGGCAATACCCAAGCTCCAAACAGGAAACCTCTCTATGGGGAGGCAGCTAAGTGAATTAGTCCAACGGGGGGGGGGGGGTCACTTTCAAATCTGAGTCCCAGTGATGGAAACCCCAACCCTAATCCCTCAAGAACAGAGAAAAGCTGGGCTAATCTCTCCAGAACAGTCCATTGCCCTGACCCTCCATTCCCTACAGCACCCTTTCCCCCCTCTTTATCACAAACCCAAGTTTAGAGCCCTAAAAGAGTAGCACCAACTAATCACCCCCAGTCCATCTCCCAAACTCCCCGGCTTCCTCAGTCCTGAGGCGAAACTACTCCTCCGTTATCCACCAACATTCCCCCCCAATCTGTAGGTCTTTACGAAGTCTGGAAGATGGAGCACTTACCTGCGCCCCTCAAGGTGGCCAAGACGCACAACGCCAGAACCAAAGCTTTCAAGACCTGGATCAAAACTCCACGCGTAATCCTTGATATATGCATCCTTGCGGGCGCGCCGGTGGTGATGGTGATGGTGGTGGTGGTGGAGGTAGAGGTAAGAGCTATAGACAGGGCATCCGAGATCCACACAGGTACTCTGTGGTCCTTCTGGGGTTAAAACCCCCTCTAAAAGTGTCTGAGCTGAGGGTGTGCAGTCTCAGGTGTGCAGTGAAGGAAGCTGGACTTGGCGGCTGCTTCTGTCCTGGAGAACGGCGCGTTTCATTACGCACGACCCAAAGCTGATCGCAGACCCTCTCAGCTCCTCGGTGCTACCAAAGAGTCCTGCTGGAAAAGTGAACAGAGAGCAGCTCGGGCAGCTCATGACGTGGGATGGATCCTTCCCGAGGGAGGGAAAGCAGGAGACACTGGGCATTTCATAGGGTGAAGAAAAAGCGCCATCTAGAGGCGCCCAGGGTGAGTTGCTGCGCGCTATGAGAATTGTCAGGGTTTAATAACGGTTGCCAGAGAGCTTTTCTGTGGGATAATAGTACACAAGAAGTACACTATACGTCCAAATGTTTGTGGACACTCCTACTAATGAAAGCATTCAGCTACTTTTTAAGTTGCACCTATTATTGACACTGATGTACAAAGGTGCACACACAGCTTGTCTAGTCCCTGTAGAGAAGTATTGCCCATAGAACAGGACTCTCTAGAGCAGATAAACAAAAACCTACAGCCAGGAGTGGGCTAGAGGGGTAAAAAGCAATGAATGAGCAATACTTTTGTCATTATAGTGTGTCTCTGGAACCCTTTTACATACAACAAAAATTATCCTAAAATACCCTGATTTTGGCACTTCACTCAGCAACCTCTACTCTCTATGAAAATAGTTAATTGACTAGAACACCTTTTACTAAATAACACATGAGGTACCTTTTTAGAAATATATATGAACCCCTGCTGCAAGTTTGTCAAGTTAAATTAGAAACATCTATGAGTTAAAGTCTTTTTTGAAAACTGAAGAAAAGTCAGGAAATATTGTTGAAAAAATGCTGCATCTCTTTGCTTTGATGCCTTCTATAAAAGTGCTATACAAAGAAATAAGAATTAAAGCAACAATATGTAGCCTTTTTACCTTATAATAACAGCTTTAAAATAACATTACTGCTCCACTGACTGTAAAAGGGAGAACAGCTACTGGCTACTGGCCAGCCCACTACTCTGAGCTTGGCAAGCTGCTAACTTCACCGTGGAACTCCAAAGAAGTGGGCAGTGTAGCGCTCCCGAGAACTGCCCAACACTGTGGAACCTGAGCCATATCTGCGTACAATCCTACAATATTACTCTACCACCTCAGCCCACGTGCTTCCTATAGTTTCAGTGACAGTTCTGTATCTCTCAGCTCATCCAGTAGAACGTGTCATTTAGTGGTGGCTCAAAGCATGAATTACACTTCCTGACTGTAGGGAAAGCCCAAGAGCAACACATGGCAATTTTCCATAATGTTGCTTTAAACTGAAGAGCACAGAATATTAAAAGCCAGAGTGAAGCAGCCTTTTTTTAAAGCAATAATTCTAAATGGGACGTATAAAGTAGATGATCTTCCCGCCTAATACGGCGTATACAGAACAGCAAACTGGACACACACACACACACCCCTTAGACGTTTTATTTTGTTAAAGGAAACCCCATACAGTTAGCAGTCAGCAGCAGTTTAAGGTTGATTACACACAATGTGCCTATATCTGCTGTGTATGATCACCAAAGCATTCGCATTAAGGCTGAACCTTCTTTTATTTATTTTTGCTAGCAGTAAAAGAGCAAATGATTGCGGTTCAATTTGTGTCTCTGCAAAATAAATCAAACAGTGTTTGTCTAGTAAAAATAAAAATAATAAAGTGTATAGTTTTAGAATGGCATAATATAACAACGAGGTACAAAAGGAAAGCGTGAAGTAGGTCATGCCGTCAAGCCACGTTGACAGATTCATGCACCATATTAAAAAACTATGGAATAAATCAAGTAAAATAATTTAATTTCTTTTTGCTTTTTTCCCTTAAAATGTTACATAAACCTCACAAATGTGCACTTGAAAAAAAAAAAGACATTTTTGAGGTTCTTCTGAGAAATCTGAAATGCTTTAAATGGATTGTTAAGTTGAGAGATGGAAACAAAACAATACAGTGCTTTTAAAATGAATCTCATATATAAAATACGTTTCTCGCTTGGTCTCTAAATTTGGTTTTTAACATTTATTGTACTTTCGTAAAAACTCACAACCGTTATTCAAGGCATCATATGGAACATAAATAGTTTTTCTGAACATTTCTACATTCATTTCTGTAAGAAGCTGTATCTGTAGTAAAACATGAACAGGTGCAGTAATTAGATTCACTCTGTCCTTAAAACAGAAGACATGAGCAGTCTTCCATCGGTGAGGTCCCCAATGCCATCAGCTATGCATAGAGCACCATGTGCTCTGTTCACAGCTGTACAGTGTTCTCTTGTGATTCTGACTTCTAAAGCCATTGAACGGGTGAACAGTCTGCAGACGACGACCCTGATGTTGAAATCAGTGTCTGTCATCACAATGGAGGTACCTGCAATCACTTCAGTATAGTGAGAGCAGCTTCTCGAATACAGGATGCAGCTTTCTGAATTTCCTCCTCAGTCTGCTCCACTGTTACTACTACTCTGATGCTGGGGACACAAAGAGAAATCATGCAAAAATATTAGTGTTTTATATGGTCATACCTTTTAAATAAATAAAATAATCCATAATGATAAATTATAAATCATAAATTATAAATAAAGCATTCCATAATTTGTTCAAATTTCTGCAAAATTACATCACCAAGAAGCACACAGTCATGCAGAGTCTCTTAAAACTACTTAAAAGAGTTAAGAAACAGTACAAATTCAACTCAACTCAATTTATAATGTCCTACTACACTACATGTCCAAATGCTTGTGGACACATCTTCTAACTAATGCATTTAGCTCATTTGGGTTGCACCCATTGCTGACACAGATACAAATACAAAACACAGGTGCAAATACACACACACACACACACAGCATGTCTAGTCTCTGTAGAGAAGTACTGCCAATAAAATAGGACTCTCTGGAGCAAATAAATATGAACTTGTTACAGGCGTGGGCTAGAGGGGCATGAAGCCCCCCAGCATTGAGCTGTGGAGCAGTGGAAGAACTGTGCTCTCTGGAATGATGGTGCTTCATCCAATACTTTGGGATGAGTTGGGGAGTTAGGGATTAGGTGGGGTGGTGATCATCTAACATCCTTACCCCACATATACTGAATGCAATCAAATGCTCACAGCAATGCTCCAAAATCTAGCAGAAAGCCTTCCATGGACAGTAGTGACAATAACTCCAACAAAAGCAGGATAAACTCTTTTTTTAATACCATTGATTTTGGAAGAATCCATGAACAAGCAGGTGTCCCAATACTTTTGTCAATAGTTAAGCCTCTCTCTCTCTAACATGATGCGACCAGCACTGGAAATATAAACGCTAGCACATGTGCTTCCTTCAAGGCACATGAAGCCAGCTGACCATCTTTTCGAACTGCCACTAATACACTGAACAGCTGATTTATGACTTATGGGTGGGGAGGGAGGGATATCCTACCCAACCTGAGAGAGTGAGACCAATTATGCTCTCTGTAAACTGCAGTGAACGATGGCTATGGCATCAACTGAGCTCACACTTGAACCTGCCATCTCTGAATCTAAGAGATAAGGCTTAGACTGTTGCGCCATGACAGGGAGGTAAACGTCAGGCAAAATAGCAACCGAATAAAACTTATCAACATTACATCTAAAAGCCTCAGAGAACTTGTGCATGTTCACTGGCCATAGTGGATATGATGCCTATATTTGTCTAGTAGACATTGCAACTCCTGGCTCTCATTACTTATAATTCCCAGTTCACTGTAAAAAAAAAAATCTGGCTAAGGTTTTTCAATGCAAAATTATAAACCAACCCACTGTGAACGAATCTGATTTCATCTCAAGGAATGAATTCTGCAGAAATTCAGAGAAATGGATGGATGGATACACAATAATGCACCAAAATGTCTCTATACACAGCTTTAGAGGTAACAGTCATTTTTTTAGGCTCACCTGGGTGGTGGAAGGAAGCGTTCCTCTTTGTCTAGGTAGCGAGCCTGAGTGAGAGCTATTTGCCGGTCCATACACTGCCAACAAACAGCAACATACATCATACATTAATGACTACAATCCAATCACACCTTTGACATGCTAGATTCTCCTCACATCACCCCTTAAAGGAGGACAACGGCAACAGTCAAATAGCATTAAAGTTACAAGAAGTTAAAAGCCCAAAAATAAAACAGTAAATTAAGTAGATCGCAGATAGGACAGTCTGCATGCTTGTCCTGTGGCGTCTGGGCCTCTGCCTTACGTAATCGATGATGCATCGCAGCGTCTTGACGTCATTCTCCCTGGATCCTGTGCTGTGCTCCATTTGGAGATGGAGGGCTGGAGCGAACACCTCCCCGACTACCTTCAGCCCTGGAATGCTACACAATTCACAACCCAGAAGATAAGATCTCTGCACTCTGGACTTCTCAAATAAACAATCACAGCAAACTGTTCGCAAGTTTAGTGCAGTATGAATTCAACACAGGCTTACAGAAGGAGAAGAAACTATGACTATAGGAGGGAGGAGGCAGCGGGGGAGGGGGGTTCTGTGCAGATTTAGCTATGAGCTAGAAGCCTGGACCGCCCTTGATGAACAGACAGAGATTGAATTTAGAGATAGGACTGGGCTGAAGATAGGAGATGTGAAAGTTGTGGTGGGACACAGAAATTTATAGGGCATCAGATCGTGAGGAGGAGAAGATTGAGGTGTGGTCCACCTCCTAAATCTTCGCTGTTCCTTCACTGTAACTCAGGCAGACGGAACAGGATGCCAAGAGCTACCGGGAATATTTATAGGAGACAATTTTTACCAAATGCAGTGGAAATTATGACTATACTAAGATGGCAAAACACCAATAATAGGACTGCATTGTCCCAGGGGAGCATTTGATGTGTACTTTTGAAATTATTGGCAGTATGTAGGTCCTCTCTTTCCAAAGCAATTCCATTATCAATGCCATTACTGATGTTGACATTTCCAGACACGAACAGTCGAGGCACACCATCCCAACATTTGAGCCTGTTCGCGTCTGCACGCTCGATGCGCTCTGACCTGTTAGACAGACTTAAGGGTTCCTGCCTTTCTCAATCACAAGCACATCAATCACTTCCCTCAGTGGATGACTAACACTCCAAAACTTTCTGTTCCTCGTCTAATTTTCTTTACAGAACACGATTCTCACTCCAGCTCTTTCCAGTAAAAACGAACCTTGTGTTTCCATAAGCTACATCACATTTCACAATTCTCGGTATGCTAACATTTCAGAAGTGTTTTGACTTGAAGAACTTAAAGCTTTTGGGCCAGCATCCATTTTCTGTTTCATAGGGAAAATATCAGAAAAGACTTACCCTTGCAAAGCTTTGTGGACGTGTTTGCACTTTTCTCTCAGGACAGTAAAGATTTCTATGTAAAAGAAATAAAGAGAAATAATGTGAAGTCAGAACTGCCTTTTCTAAAGTTGAGTGACTGAGACCAGAGAACCACGGCCCAGCCAGCAAAGCAGTAATGAGTTTAGTTTGGCTGGTGGGTGTCTGGCACATGATCAGCACACTCGGCTGAGATGCGACAGCAGCAGTGGACTCTCCAGCACCTACCCAACAAATCTATACATTTTATTGAAATATGTCTTGTTCTGCTTTTGGTTTCAGTTAGTTCTAAGGTGCAATACAGACTTCAAGTAAATTCAAAGGAGAGAAGATGTGAAAACTTACAAAAATCACATGCACTCTCTGGACAAAAGTATTGGGACATTTGGTCATTTACTGTTTCTTCCAAAATCAAGGAGATTTAAAAAGAGAGAGTTATTCTTCTTTTGTTGGAGTAACTGTCTACTGTCCAGAAAAGGTTTTCTACTAGATTTTGGAGCATTGCTGTGAGGATTTCATTGCATTCAGTCACAAGAGCATTAGTGAGGTCAGAATGTTGGATGATCACCACCCTAACTCATCCCAAACTCAAGAACTGCTGGATGGAGCACCATCATTCCAGAGAACACAGTTCCACCGCTCCACAGCTCAATGCTGGGAAGTTTATATCCTTCTAGCCCACGTCCGGCATTAGACATGGTGTCAATAGGTTCATATTTATCAGCTCCAGAGAGTCCTATACACTTGGCAGTACTTCTCTACAGGGACTATTAGACAAGCTGTGTGTGTGCATTTGCACATCTGACACATCAATGGGAACAACCTAAACATTCATTAGAACCCCATTTGCAGATGAGCTGCTTTTCCAGTTCTTTCAGCTTTGGTTCAGCAGAGTTCGGTCTGGTGTGTGTTAGGAGAACTCTGTTGTTTCTCAAAGGTTAAATGTAAAACTTTGTCCAGCTTTCATATGGGCCTCTGCATATGGTATGGATCAGGAGGATATCAGTCTCTCTCGCTCTCGTTCTTTCTCCGTTTGAAGTCTTGCCAGGTCAGTTGAGTAGAGGAATGCTCCCAGTCATTTGATGGTTTAGGAAAAAAAATTAAATGACCCTTGATTAATCTACTCGCCACCTCTAGTTTCTGAACTTCTCACTCATCCCACAGCATTTCAGTGCCTTCATAACGTAATGAAAAATGAAGTGCAGGTGAGGAACAAAGACTCGTGTGTCTGTATACCTGGGTCCTCCTCCATGATGTTCAGGGCCTCAATAGCAGCAGAAGCCAGCATAGGGGGAAGAGAAGCTGAGAAACAGTAGCCTTGTCCAGACAGACGCTGAAACACACACACACACACACACACACACACACGTGCCCAACAGATCAGTGAAACACATTGCTTATGTCCTGTTAGCACTCAACTTCCAGATAACAGTGTTCCAATAAGGAAGTTTAAATTCTGTGTCAGGAAATGCTCTTCAAATCAGCATAGCCAACACTCGCTCTGATCGAGTGGCTCATTCGGCCAAGTCTCTGGACTGCATACAATCCAGCTGACAATTTATGGATTAGGTAATTTTGTACTTAGGCCAGTCTACATTTCAAAGCACACATGTACAGAATTATAGCACATTCTTTTGATCACTCTAACCAAGATCTAAAGATCATCCTTCATGCTTATTGCATGATCTGATTCAGAGCCAGCACAGCTCCAAAGACCAAATAAGCTTAGCACATCCTTAAGCCTTTCATCTGAATCAAACCAACAGATCACATACCTGATGATCAATAACAAAGGATCGTCCACAGCAGAACCCGCCTATGGAAGCCACTGCGTTCTCCATGTTCGCACTGATGAGGTCAATGTCATTGATCTGTAATACAGCAATAGTCAGAAGTGGTTAGAGTGCTGGGTTATTGATCACAGGGTAGTGGGTTTGATAACCAGGTCCACTAAACTGCCACTGTTGGTAGGCCTGTTGT
Source organism: Salminus brasiliensis (assembly GCF_030463535.1). Lineage (NCBI taxonomy): Eukaryota > Metazoa > Chordata > Actinopteri > Characiformes > Bryconidae > Salminus > Salminus brasiliensis. Next base: position 27,664,732 of record NC_132893.1, read on the forward strand.
GATTGATTATTCATTTATTAATTTATTACATAATAATTAAATGTTCAGACTGGAACAAAAAAAAAATAAAAATCAAACAAACATTAAAATATCATTCATTTATTTAGTTCCAAATAAATAAATAAATAAATAAAATAATTAATATCGCTATTTTCAATACCGACTCATTCTTGATAATGGAATTCAAACACAATGGGCAATATTTAATGACTCAGGTCATGACTGATTCACTGACTGAAGTCATGTCCATATAATGTATGGTAATGCGATAATGTAATTTTCGCAACAGGCCTAACTGCTGGGCCTTGAGGAAGGCCCTTAACCTCACTGTTCCAGGGATACTGTAGCATGGCTGACCCTACGCTGTGACCGCAGCTTTCTAAGCTGGGATATGCCAGAAGAAAAATTTCACTCTATTTATGTAGAACTCTAAATGACTACAAAAGCAAATTAAACCATTATAAATAATTAAAATCAGCTTCTCATTTGCCTATTCTGTCTTTTGTTCATTATGAGGAATGTTGGTATGTTTGGGTTGGAGTATTCTGCTTCTTACACTCTCACACTGCTACTCACATTGACTCCGAAGTGCTCAGTGACTCCTCGCCCATGTTCTCCCAGCACACCAAAGGACATGCTCTCTTCCAAAAAGATACGTATTTTATACTTGTACTTCAGCTTCACCTAGAAGCAACCACAGACACACAGACACACACACGCACAAATTACTAGCTATAAGAACTTTTTTAAGATTAAGAAGGAATTAAACAACAGTTGGCAATTAAGCAATAAAAGATGAACAGCCCTTTTTACATCTTCTCTATGATAAAACTCCTGTTTCTGGACGGCAATACTGTAATAATAGAAGTAGGGGTGTGAGAAGTATTTTGATATGTTGTGCAATACTGTAATTTAACAGTTTACATCAAAAGATCGGTTTAAGACAGAGGCTCATTTTGTGCTGTGCTGTGTTGTACTGGTCTGATTGTATAAAAAGATTTTACTCAGAGTTTATGCAGCTGATGGTGTGTTTTTACACTTGGCAGTTTTCCTAAAACTTTTACAATAAAAAAAGCTATGTATCCTCTTGCTTACAGTTTTTCACAATCTATTACAATATACTGAATCATAACCGTATCGCCAGGTTCTTCAGCCCTAATTACAAGAGGACAAGATGTTCTAGCACTACAGTTTGCATCTCGTTGATCAGATTTACAACAGTTGCTCAAATAGAGACCCTTGCAACTTCCAACTTCAATTTGATTTCATCTTTTAGTTTCAGTAAGCTCTTGTTCTTGTTTCACCTAGTTCAGATTTGACTGATCTTGGGTTTGTGCGATCAGAGACAGCAGGTATCAGCAGCCAAAACCCCTTTTTCCCCCCAATGAGAGGCGAGACAGAGAGAGAAAATCACAGACATGGCTGATCCGGAGCCCCCATGAAAGAGTCACCTCAGGGCCCCATATAAATTTATTCCTGCATTGGGAACAGGGCTAAGGACTACATGATCGGAAATAGCAATAACCTCCTTAAATCCAATCTAAAGGAACTCTTCTAACATTTTCACCAACTCACCAGCTCTGGGAGAGGGCAGATATCTGAAGTGTTGATGTACAAGCCCTCAACAACGATGAATCGTCTCGTGACTCTAGCCTTGCGGGGATTCTGGTGAAAGCCACACAAACACACACAATTAAGTACGACTTCAGAGCAGTCAATCACCAAACTCTCTTGCACTTCCCCCTTTGCCTCATTACTGAAACTCTTGGTGGCTCCTTTCTCTCCCACCTTTTGGTCCTCAAGTTCCTGCTCCTTCAGCAGTCGTTCCAGGTCCTCCATGTCGTTGTGTTTGAAGTACTTGATGAAGCTGCGGGAAGCCTGCAGGCCTTTCTGGATGGAAAAACAGGCTGCCTCGTCCCTGGAGAAACAGAAGAGAGATCACACAGACCACAAGATACAAGACATGTATAGTACTGTCGCTCAGTTCGTCTGAGGTTTTTAGGACATTAATATATAACACAAATATAACAAATATTTATTTATTTATTTATTTATTTCAGGCACTTACACAAAGACAATATCGCCTCTCTTGGAGTATGCTGGAATAGCACTGGCTATGGTGGCAAAGCCATAGGAGTAGATGATGGCCTCCTCTGTTCTCATGAATTTAGCCAATCGCTCTTCTAACTCCAGGTGAACATCTAGAAAAACGATTGTTGAGAGAATACAAATTATATTCTGGGAGTTTTTTTTTTCTAACATAATCCTGGGATACAATTTTTCCACCTGAGAGGTTCACACTTGATGATGTTCTACCACCTACCAAATGTTCCATAAAAGCCTCTTGGGCCACAGGTGCCCACACCATACTTCTTAAGAGATGCCAGGGCCGTTTGCTGCAAAAAGAAAAAAGGAAATAAGACCCCGTAAGGGATACAATCACAAGGACTACTGCACATTACAGTAGTAGTGGGAAGTTTGCATACACTCTTTATGGACATGAAGTACAATAATTGGCGTCTTCTGGGGCAGTAAGAAAGAATCTGGGGCTTAATTGTGAAGTCCATCCTCATATTAAACTTGTCTGACTGTAGACAGTGATACCACCGTTCCAGCAGCTTCCAGTTCATGGCAGACATGTGCTTTGGTGGTTTTTAGGTTGTTCCTGACCATCTGAACCAATTTCCTCTCAGGACAGGTTGACAGTTTGAGACTTCTTCCAGCCCTTGGCAAAGTTTCTACTCCGGCCGTTTAAGTGTACATAAAACTGGTTGAACTGACGATCTTGGAATCTGCAGTTGTTTAGAAATGGCTCCAAATGTGTGTAAATCTACAGTCACCTTTCTCTGATCTGCACAGAGCTCTAAGGACTTTTCTGTTAAAATGTGTTGGTGAATCCAATCAACACTCACGTTCCAAAATCCAGTCAAACAAGCCCTTATGAGAAGGGCCTCACTGAGAAGCTACCAGCTGTGGTCAATCATGATTACTAACTTGACGAGGCCTTGGCAGGTTAAGATATTTTTGGAACTTATAGAAACACTGAATTAAAAATAAATAAGTGGGTGTGTTTTGACCCTAATTTCGACCTTGTGTTGGTTTCAGAAAATCTCAAAACAAACGACCCAATTCCTGATTTTTTTTCTATTTAAGATATATGTTGTAAACTCATTCTGCCCTAGAAAAAGAACAACTCAAAGCCCAATGATGCCATGGCATTCATGTCTATTAATGAGTGTATGTATGTAAACTTCCAACCATGACTGTAACTGTTATTGCAGAAAATGCTATATTGCTAAAACATAAACTCCTTTTGGAGTTATCAGCTAAAACCTGAAGCTCAAAAGCTTCTGGTATTGTAATCAGTGACAATTACCATCCTGTAACTGTCTAAGAGTAAAAAAAAACACCTATTCTTTTTCATAAAAACATATGGCACCCTAAAAATTGTTATTTTACCATTAGGTTCACAAATAATAAAGTTCTACGTACATTAAACTACTGACCATTAAAGCAGGTCTGATCTGAGCACCACTCTGTAATCAGAGCTGAATACGATCTGAATTTTAAGAAGCATGGAAAAGCACTTAGGCTAATGTCTGCATTCACAGCATTACCAACCTTAACACGCTCATTGTCGAGCAGGCCCAAGAAGTTAAATGAGGCAAAGTTAATGCACTCTTTCCCATTTACAGTGATTTTGTGGCTTGGAGGGCTGTAAAAGAAAACACTGCCGTTAGCAATATGCAGGAACACAGCACACTTTAATTATTCTTCCATCTGGGAGAAGACAGAGTTGCTGTAATCAGTCATATTACTACAAATAATGTGCTTAAAGAGCAATGATATTCAGAAACCATTATGCCCTGACACAGTCCTGCTAACCAGTAATGAACGGAAAGCGAGCCAGCCCATCTTACCCAGAGACGACATCATAGTTTTGGGATGGGTGGTCTTTGGACACAGGCGGAACCAGAGGCTCTGGCTGCCATTCTTCAATTAACTCCTCTTTTTCCTAAAACAGCAGCAGCAGATGGAGAAGGTATAGCTTTATTACAAAAGAACTGGATTTCTTTAAGTTCTATTAAAGAAGTTTTAGTCCTCATCTAGGCATCAGGGAGTTGTGTGTGATTTGGGATTAACCCTCTGTGTTTTCGTCCTTCTTCATGTTTTGATGTCTCTATTTATAAGGTACCGTCACATCATACAGGGATTTTAATGCAAGATTTTTTGTTTCTGTGTGTAAGGAAATTTTTTAGACCACAATTTGGTAGACTTTTGATACAGAAAAAAAACAATTAGCTTTTATTTTTTTGCCAAATGTCTAAATATTAAGTGTTTTTTTCATATTTGTTTTTATTCCTGTTTTGATCTTTGTTATCATCCGGTGTCGACCAGAGGAGGATGGGTTCCCCTTTTGAGTCTTGGTTCCTCTCAAGGCTTCTTTCTCTCGACCCAAAGGAGTTTTTCCTTGCCACTCTTCCCACTAGCTTGCCCAAAAAAGGCCCGGACCCGGATCTCCGTAAAGCTGCTTTGTGACAATGTTGTGA